>NC_136857.1:8097867-8387867 GCF_951799975.1 Gobius niger
GGATTAATCGATTACCAAAATAATCGTTAGTTGCAGCCCTAGATTCCAAGTCGACATTAGGGAAGCATTAGATACTCAGAATTACGATTAAATATGCAGTATTTTTATTACATTTCTCTACTTTTACAGTCTACTGTTTTCAAAAGTGTTTGGTTGTTTTGTTAATTAGCAAATGGCTATGGCTAACCATCACAGGCACAAAGTGGGGGAGTGACGGTGATTGAGTAATACTTACTATGCACAGTATTGACACTTGCACTATATATCAATGGAATTTAACACATATATTTAAAGGGACTATTTACCTTATTCCAGAGGCTCGCGTGGGCGCCGCCATTAATTGTGCCCGCCCCTTTTCTCCTATCTGTTAACATGGGGCTGGAGAAGTCCAGATAAAATCAGTTACTACACGAAAACAAAGCCGTCAGGCTGAGCAGAGAAACGGTGCAGTGTTGACATGTTGGTGCAAATTAACTTAGGACATTTTACACAAATCAATCTACTAAACATCAGATTTGAGCGGTGAACTTTTTCCCTCGTTCTCCGCTTAATGAACGTGTCAGGACAACGGAAGTGCCGAGACAAAACAAAAAGAGTCAAAAGTGGGCGGGGTGGAATAAGGTGAATACGGAGTTTAAATTTAAATTAAGTATTTTCATCCCCCTACATGTTCCAGCAATGTCTTAATGTGTAGAATGAGACCAGACCTGTTCACCACAACTGCCTCTAAAATCCTGCACTGTTGCTCAAAAAGTTGTCAAAAAAGCCGTCATGCACGAGCTTAATATAGAAGCTGCAGTTACGCGAAAGACCTGAGGTGGCAGAAGTGAGCATAAAATGACCAACTTATCTAGCCCCTTTAAAGCAGTACTAAGTAACGTGTTTACCTTAATAAATCCTTCCCGTAGTTCCTGTGGGGGTAATACAAGTGTTAGTGGTATGATTGGAGGGTCTTTCATCTCCCCCTGGTGTCTCTGGCCAGAAAACCATGTTTGCAACTTGACTGCCACCGGTCCGGAGAAAGCAATACACACTAATAGAATCATGAAGAAGAAGCTAACATGCTAACGGGCAAAGCTAACTGCGGGCTAACGTCACTTTAAATAGTATTTATAGCCAAGTTTGAGTGAAAAAAAGTATTTCCATTGTATAATTGGATGCACAGTAACCCTCTCTCCCTTCGCCTTTCCTGTCAGCGTAGTATTTACTCTCCAAGACAATTAATAAGTTAAAAAATCGTAACTTGCTACTACACCTGCAGTTGTGCTTATGGCCTCTAGGGGGAAGAGTTACTTAGTACTGCTTTAAAGGAATAGGCCACCGTTTTTACATACAAAGATATGTTCTTAGCTCACTTTAGTCGAGTTAATATATCCCCGTCTGGTCTTTGTCCGCGCGCTCTGTCACGCAAACGGAGCACATACGCAGCCTCTCCCACATGTCACATAGCTCCGAAATAGCTCACGATAGAAGCTACCAAGCTCTTCCACGTGTTCCCTATTTAAATAAAGTTACGTGAAGTGTTTTCATGCGAAGTATATTTACCCAGAAATGTAGCATGTCGATTTTATAAGCAAATAAAAAGGGGGACTATATTGTGAGGCGTAATGATACGAGGAGCACAGCGTCCGCGTAGTAACTCCTAAAGACTTCCCCCGCTCACTTCCGTCAATAACCTTTAGGAGTTACTGCGCGGACGTTTTACTCCTCGTATCATTACGCCTCACAATATAGTCCCCCTTTTTATTTGCTTATAAAATCGACATGCTACATTTCTGTGTAAATATACTTCGCATGAAAACACTTCACGTAACTTTATTTAAATAGGGAACACGTGGAAGAGCTTGGTAGCTTCTATCGTGAGCTTTTTCGGAGCTATGTGACATGTGGGAGAGGCTGCGTATGTGCTCCGTTTGCGTGACAGAGCACACGGACAAAGACCAGACGGGGATATATTAAGACGTCTAAAGTGAGGTAAGAACATATCTTAGTATGTAAAAACGGTGGCCTATTCCTTTAAGGAAGTTCATATCCCAAACATCTGGTATTGCGTTTTTCTTTTTGGGAGGAAATAAATAAATGTTCCTATTTTCCAGGATTTTCGGCTTCCCCAAACACTACACGGACGTCAACAACATGGGCCGTAACCAGAGGCAGAAGGTTTTGGGGCGCTCCTGGAGCGTCCCTGTGATCCGGCATCTTCTGTCTCCTCTGAAGGACTATTTCGAATGTGAGTGTGAGACAAACAACTGAAGCAGGTAAATCCTGCCGAACCTGCACATTACAAGCCTGAACAGATTGTATTGGGACATTGGGACCGGATCAATACGTCACCAGCAAATAGACTGTTTCACTTGTTACAAAACAAACATCTCTGTACTGTATTGAAAGGTGCTCAATGAATCTACCTCACACAGATGTATTTCTGAAAGCCAATATTTCATTTTTATTTAAGAGTTTTTAAAATGTTTTTTAGATCTTTTTCTTTCTCACCAAGGTTTTTTTTTTTTTTTTTTTTAAATCTAATCAGTTTGGTTAATTCATTTAAGATAAAAACTAATCTTCTTTTAATGTTTAACTTAATCTCTTTTTAAATTGACGCCTTTGAATGTTTTTATACTTACTTTTTTACTAAATCTTTAGGCTCTACGATGATTATTTGTGCGTTAATTGCGAGATCAATACAAGTAAAAAACATGTGCCTGTACTGTGTGTATATTGCATGATTGCTTTAATGCAGGAAATATATGCATCTGAACCGTTTGTAACAATTCAACCTTTTCCAGAGCTGCAACTACTAGGATAATGTTTAGGGCTGTGGTTCTCAAAACATTTCACACCATGTACCACCAGGCCTTGATTAAGGACTTGTACATTCAAAATTAGCAGGGTCCCAAACAAATGAAGTGACTGCTCAGGATTTGTAAAGGACAACGAGCTAAAGGCAAGTGTTAAAGGAACATGCCACTGTTTTTCCATACTGAGATATGTTCTTTCCTGAGCTTAGACGAGTTGATGTGTACCTGTCTGGTCTTTATGGGTACGTTCAGTCACGCAAAAAGACCAAAGATGTTGTTAAATGTCTCCTCTGTGGGGCCAAACGGGGTGAAGTCAGAAGTGACCAACTCTTCCATGTTTTCCCTATTTAAATAAGGTTACATGAGTAGTTACACGAGTATAGATACAGACGGCATCTCTGGAATCGCCCATATATGGTCATGTTTGAAAACAGTTAAGGGAGGGGGAAAACAAGTTGGATAAAAATCTAAACTTTCTTAAATTATTCGAAAACTTCTTTAACAAATGCTGAAACATGAATATAGTTTTCTACTACATAAAGATACAAAGACATGGGGAGGAGCAAAGTGGTTCAACAGCCCATAAATAACATAAAAAATGCTAACCTGATGCTACATTTTAGCATCGGGCTAATGCTAACGGTTAGCTTGCGCTAGCTACCACTGCCGTTTTTTCACTTCTACTGAACAATCTGCTGTGAGAAAATATCCATATGGGCCCGATTTACACTTGACTTTATTTATGTGATAAATAAGTTCATATTCCACCAGAAAATGGCAAAAAAGAGTGAAAAATTGTGTTTCTCTAAAGATTCTATTTTCCCCCTCGGCGAAGCCACGCCCCCTTCTATGACGAGTTGCCGTCTGTATCTTTAGTTAATATTATACCATGGTCTTGGTGAATACTTGATTCAGATTGGCTGAAGGGTGTCCGTTAAAAAGTGATAATGTACACCTAGCCTGGCAATAGTTAAAGAACAGTTAAATCACGCTCTACATCGCTCTACTGCAGCTGTTTCCATAGTAACGCTAAACAATTGAGCTGGAACTACTTTCAGGTAAAACTGATTAAAAAGTGAAATAACTGCCTGCACAGACGTCGAAGTGCCCCATAGGTGTTATTACGCCTTACAATATAGTCCCCCTTTTTAACCGCTAAGATCTTTGGTCTTTTTGTATGACTGAGCGCACACGTAAAGATCAGACAGGTACGCATCAACTCGTCTAAACTCAGGCAAGAACATATCTCAGTATGGAAAAACGGTGGACTATTCCTTAAAATAATTACAATATAACATGTAAACAACTCAATAGTATTCAAACTACCAACAGGCCGATTCTCTTTTGCGCAGGCCTGTTCAAATCATTGCACTAGTTTTCATTTTTATTTTGCGTTAGCCGTTAGCCTCGAGACAGAAAACCTGCTCCAGTCACATCCTAACTTTCACTCGCTGTCCTTTACAACATTTTGAGCTGTCGCTTAATTTGCATGTTAATTCATATTTACTGTAAGTCTTCTCTCAAGTGTTAAATGCTTCCAAAAGTGCACTGCAAACTTCATCTTGACTTCTTGAAGAAAAGAAAAAGTAAACAAAATGGGAAAATCTAAACACTGGTGATGAAGAGTGATGACATTTGAGAATATGACGTGTTTAAAAGCTTTACAATATAAATGTATGAACTATATGATAGAGTGTATGGTCCAATAGAGGCTGTGATGTGTAGCCAGTGTGTCCTTAAACGTCCTTAAATGACTCTTGTTACTATATTTGACTGCCTCTTCCACTTTAGAATTTTTTTTTTTTTTACATTTTAACGACAGGTCCTATACTGTAACTGTGAAACATTTCAGATTTTGACACTTTTCATTTGCTGTGTGTTGTTTGTTCAAGCCAAGTGCTTATCGTGACATTACTTTCTGTTGTACTGTAAGTTTTACATTCTTTACCTCGTATTGTTTTAGTAGGAATCTCAATGGTGCTACTTTTTGCATGTGTGCCTCCGAAAAACCTTAAAAACCTCTGCCTTAAATTACATAAGTGTCTGTGTGGTTATTGGTCAAGAAAGACGTAATGTAGGATGTAAAGCTAATGGCAAAATGTGATAGATTGGGTTACACAATGAGGATTTTATATTTTATTTTATTTGACATACTGTATATAATGCCATATTTCACTTACAGGGGCTAGATGCAAGTTAGCCATTTTATACTCACTACTGCCACCTCAAGTTTAAAAATAAATAAATAATAATAATAATGTAAAATTAACCTAAAAATAGTTTAAATTGTGTCTAGTGGCATAAACTGGTGACTGGCTCATTACTTTGGAGCGCTTTAGACCTAATGGGGGGTGGAAGGTGCTGTATAAGTTGTGGTCATTTACCATAAACAACACAGTTTGGGAACCACTGTACTCCTTCAATAATAAGTGGGGAGGTGAAATGTGAGAGCTAGTGTGTGTGTTAAGGTTTTGTTTATTATTATTTAGCTTTTATTTTATTATTATCATCACTATTATCATTTTGTTTGATTTGATTGCATCTACTCTGCTGTTTTCAGTTCTATTTTTCTTGGACATTTTGAGGACCCCCATGAAAACGAGATGATTAATCTCTTGGGGCTGATCCTCTAATAAAATGTTCATAAATAAAAATTTAAAAAAAACTGCACCTTCTATATTAAGCTCGTGCATGACGTCACTTCGGACCCGAATTAACACCTTTTTGAGTGACAGTGCAGGATTTTAGAGGCAGTTGTGAATAGATCTGGGCTCATTCTACACATTAGGACATTGTTGGAACATGTAGGGGGAGGAAAATACTTAATTCTGTGTAGTCCCTTTAGTCTCAACACAGTGCGATCCATCAAATTTAAACAAGCATTAATATTTGCTGCTTCTAAATATATTGTGCAGCCCTGGTTATAGATAAAGAATAAAGAGCAAAAGAAAAGTGTCACCACATTATGGGCGCAATCAAATTCCCTTTGTCAATATGTAAATATAGAGTGTCCCAAAAAATATGTATACACACTTTAATTTGAATCATTTCTTTTTCCAAATTTAACACAATCTACCAAAAATATGGAGTTGTTTTTTGCTGTTTGGAAAGACTTCATCAAGGAAGGATCTAGCGGCTAACAGGCCAATTCGCATGGAAGAGGAAGAGACTTTGTCCTGGGAAAGATGGTACTTTATATCAGAAAGTATCAGAACAAGTTTAGTGACCGTGTTTAGAAGACTGTAAAACAAAGAGGAACATCATGGATATCTCCCAGTGACGAATAACAGAGGAAGGGCGAGCCGTGTAAAGTAGTTGTAAAAGCCTCAATGAAGCGTTACAGAACTTTTAATCATCTACTAAAGTGTGTACATTTTTGGGACACTGTATGTTTAGTTGTGACAGCATGTTAGACCATGGTCTTTTATCTCCTTTGCACGTCAATGCATGGTGCCACTAATTAACGGCTAAAGATCACCAGTGAAAGAGCAACAAATATATTACTCAATAAAATTAGATTTATTAACAAATCTACAAAGGTTCATAAAAAAATCCATCGCTGTCAAAATAAAGTCACATCGAGTGTAGCGGTCTCTCCCAGGGCTTTAGTCGTCTTTGCATCTGAGACGGAGCTGGGTTCTCATTGGTCGGCTGAATGTCCAGTTTCTTCACTCCAGGCACCTCCTTCCCCTCCTGCACCAGCTTCATGACCTCAGCAAAGGTCAAAATGGCACCCTCAGTGTCTGTGGACGTGGACCCCTCTGGGGGCAGGTTGTCACCGGCAGGAGGGTCTGATGTCCCGTTTGAAGACAGCCATTGTTTGTATGCACTTCTGTCAATGGGCTCCACAAACCTGCAAGAGAGGAGGCAAGGCAGTCAATTTCAACCAGGAGGCATTTGAAACAGATGCCCGAGCCACCTCAACTGGCTCCTTTCGACGTGAAGGAGCAGCGACTCTACTCCGAGCTCCTCCCGGGTAACTGAGCTCCCGATCTCGAAGGGTGCGCCCAGCCACCCTGCGAAGGAACCTCATTTCGGCCACTTGTATTCGCGATCTTGTCCTTTCGGCCATTACCCAAATCTCATGACCATAGGTGAGGGTGGGAACGTAGATCGATCGGTAAATCAATAGTTTATTCAAACCTTTATTCAAATGTACCAAAAATTAAAATAACCTTTTCCCTTATTGATGTATTTGGAAGGACTTTGTAGATTATGTCACACACTTGAACACTGCAATGATAGAACACTAATGAACTCATGTGTCTTCTTCTGTTTTACAAAAATGTACTGCAGCTTCAGGTGATGTGTGTCTATAATAAGGGGAAAGCAAAAATGTAAAAGATTCTTAGTTTATCTTTAATATAGAAGGGAGTAGCCTAAAACAAACTACAGTACCTTGCATGCCCAGCTCTCCAAAAAAATGAATATCTGTAAATGTCTCAAATTGAGCATAATCATTTCAATGAGTTGTTTTGAATAGTTAAGATTTACTTGGGCATTTGATCTAGATTATTTCACTTGTTCTGAGAGGCTTCTGACTCGATTCAATACGTTTAGTCTTTCTTTCAGGTTGATTTATCTGCCAATGGGGTAAGAAAATTTCACGTGTCCCATTCACTTTACTTTCAAGATAGATTACGCTCAGAACCAGTGAGAAATGTCATCAAAGTGATCTCGGTCCGATCAGCAAAACAGTGCAAAGAGTGAAAACCACTTTATTGTACTGAGAGCATAGGGTCGCACACACCTGTTGTAATAGAAGAGCTTCATGTCCAGTCTTCCCTCCTCCTCGTCGCTGCTGCACTTTTGGAAACTGCGCAAACCTTCCTGAAACCTGGCGTCGGACTCAAAATCATACGAGTCAAATCTACCGAAAACGCTCTCCATCTTGCAGATTTTTGAGTAATAGCTGAGCACGGCGTTGAAGAGAAAGCTGAAACCATTTTAGAGTAAATCCATCGGCCTGTTGTTGTTGTTGTCGGCGGCCATTGATTTGTTTAACATCAACAAGCGCGAACAAGAAGGAACCGAGTTAAAGGCGCGCGACTCTAGCGCCCCTTGAGGAGTGGAGCCAAACTGCGTTACCCTTGTCAGTGATTTGTTCGAAAATGCTATCATTTAATTATTATATAGGTCTTTTTTTAAGGTTTTAAGGTTTTTTAATTATTATCAGAAAACAAAAACAAGTATATTCAGTTTATTCAAGGATAAGTCAAGGATTTGCGACCTTAATTTAGCTGTATGTTTTCATTATCAGTGTTGGGCGGGAAATACTTTGAAATTCTGTTTAGTTTCTGAATACTGAATACTTGCCTTAACATGCATTCTGTAATGTATTCAGTTGCTTTGTCTAATCAGAGTACTGTATTCTGAGTACTATGAGAATACTTTTACATTGATTGACATTATATTTATGTATAAACAGTGTTAATTTTGACAACATATTTTATTTTAGTTTTGGTCTTTGTCTTTTGACTAAAATGTAATTTAATTTTAGTCAAGAATTAGTCAAAAAAAACGTTAAAATTAAAACTAATTTAGTCGACTTATATTTGAAGAGTTCATTTGCAAAAGCAGATATCCCTGTTTTGAATTTTTTTCAAAATCCTTTTGTATATTTGTTATTGCACACAACAGATGCCACTTCTGAAGCTAAAGTTGTGTGAATTTCATTAAGAACAAGTAACTTAATATTTTTATGGCACTGAAACAAATCTGGTAATGAAAAACACTGCTATGTAAAGAGAAATGTTGAAGCATACGTTGAGTTTTTATTGATACAATAACAAAAAACAATAACAAAAGCAAGTATACAATCATTCATTTATTAAAAATGTTTTTGCCAACACAATACTAGATAAATCAATATACTTGATCAAAATACTTTTATGTAATCTGATGTAATCCTACTTTGACAGCCTCTCCTTATGAACACACTGAAGCATACGTTGAGTTTTTTCAATGGCACTTATCTGTTTTTGCAAATGAACTCTTCATTTATAATATTCATTATAATCATATTTAATCGTGGTCCTCGACTTCATGGAGCTGCTTCCACATGAATAAAGCTCAGACCTGTTCATTTGGGAGTGAATTTAAATGATGAGGCTCTTTCAGACGGTCAATAGAAGTTTGGATGATTTTAGTCTCTCCTTTTCATTTTTATTTAGTCTTATTTTAGTCGACTAAAATATCTGGACATTTTAGTCATAGTTTTAGTCTCATGAGAAACTTTTAATTTAGTTTTAGTCCAATTATAGTCGGCAAAAATATCACATTGACTAAAATTAAGACTAAATATTTTAGTCGACTAAATTAACACTGTGTATAAATAGTGCGTATAAATACAAAAATGAAGACCACGATTGTTGGAACACCTATAAACTCACTTACCATTAGTTAGGAACTCAAAAACTCTCTTGGCAAATGCACAGCAGATCACAGCATCATGTGTTTATTTTATTTTAGGAGCAAAAATAGTTCAACATTAAAAGTTGTTTCTTAAAGCTGGGGTACCTGACGTTTTGCTGTTATAAATTATAAAAATGTTTATTTGCCAACCCAGAGTTTGTTGTAGACACAGCAAAAAACAAATCTTGTTGCAATGTCTTCACCCAAATTTTTATAGAGCGATGGATGACAGAAGTTGGATTGAAATGAGTGCAATTTATGTAGGGGGTGATCCCTCCTGCTTCACTTTGCCACTGCTCAAAGCTGTCCACGGGCATGAAACGTGCATATAATTCATTTGCTTGAACAATTTGGGTGTGCTGGAGGGATTGTGACAGATAGAAAGGAGTTTGGGCCAAAACTAAACATTACATTTTTTGAACAGGAAAAATCAGGTACCCCAGCTTTAAGTAGAAATGATTTATTTCTAAGTGTTTCATTGAGTGCCCTATAAAGGGTTAATAATGATGTGCATTATGGAGCTAAAATGTAATAATTGAATACTGGGATGTATTCCCTTGATATTAGGAAAGTAACTGTTTTCTAAATACTGCCAAATTAAAGTGTAACTACGTATTCTAAATACATGTATTTAGTTACTCCACAACACTGTTCCTTATGCTATTTGAGCCATTCCCAAAGTACAGAGGGTCACGGGCCCTTTATTGAGAGACACCTAATAACAAGAATTCACTCCACTTGTAATGACATAAAAACAAAAAGCGATCACAGTGGGTTAAATACGATTTAAAGTCGTACATTTTAACAAATACATAAAAAATTCCATTCAAAAATAGAATTTTTTTGAATGTATTTGTTTCATAGACTAGGCTTGGGAGGCCCCCTCTGACACACCCAGTGGCCCCGGGCTCCACTCTGGGAACCACTGTGCTCTTTGATTTAGGTAATTTGTTATTATAGTGTTGTAAAAAATATAAAATGTGAAGAAAAGCAACATCATAATTGCACAACTTCTGTAACTGTTACATGCAGTGACCTATTTAGAGAGAGTATCATTTAACCTGGGCTGCTGTCCACTGGGAGGTAGCCTACATCATGGTGTTTGTTGTTGAAATGAGGCTAGAACACGTGTGGCCAGAGGAAACGTGACACAGCGCGACTCTGTGCCCTTGATCACAGCTGCCAGAAGAGACAGAGCTATTTCAGATGCTCCTACAGATCCCAGCGTGGGAAAAATAAAGCATTGAATTTACTGTCATGTCATGCAAATCAAGGCTCATATAACATTTCATTAAGGCTGGAACTATGTTGTTCTTAAATCAGAAAAATCAAAAGTCACTGGCATGATAGGTGACAAAGGACGTGCTCCCTGCAGACGACGAGCTCTTATCCTATTAACTTCTTAGCGCTTACTTTTTCTTTTTTAAGCGTGTGTCGCAACAGCCAAGAGTTGTGCAGGGAGTGGGACTTGTAATGTTGACAGGTTTCGATGTATTGATACAATAACAAAAGCAAGTATGCAATCATTCATTTATTAAAAATGTTTTTGCCAACACAATACTAGATAAATCAATATACTTGATCAAAATACTTTAAAACAACATGATCATTTCTATAAATTGCACCGAATGAACATAACCAGGCAGCTTATGTAAAGTACCATTATACAACATAAAACATACAGTAATAGCACGTTCTTCCTATGTAATCCTACTTCGACAGCCTCTCCTTATGAACACACTGGGGTCACGCGCAGCTGGAGTGTGGAGGGGTGAATCTGCGCGGCTGCACTTTGCTCTGGTGTGGAGTCGTCCGCGGGTTTGAACGGGACGGACGAGAGAAACAGAAAGTCAAAGAGCCGCCGGAGCCGCATTCATAGTTTGCCTCCTGAAAACAATGCAAAAAGAGAGAAAGAATTTAGTGGTGGGCGATCTGAACAGAAATAAAATCAGACAATACCAGTCCAAACTTTGTGCTGAATCAGGGCTGAATGACTAGGGCTAAGTATGGTATTAAAAAGAACAAATAACTACTGTATCACCTGTACCACAATTAGAGAACTACTGATATGGAGCTCAAAATGTCCTGCCCACTTTGAAACCAGCTCCGAGTTTCCAGCATTTTTCCCCATAGATTTCAAGTATTTGTCTTTGCTTTAACCTCTTAACCTCCACCTTGATTGAGCGCATTTAATCCAGTTCAGCTTTACCCAAATCTAAAAGCTATAAGGCCATAGGCCAGTGTAACGCCTCGTTTGAAAACTACAAAATGTCTCTAAACTGATCTTTTTCCTCGCGTTGTTGCCTTATTTTTTTACTTTGATCTATGATCACTTTTTGTTGTGTGATGTGCTGTTGGTGAATGAATGGTGTCATTTTTTGTCTTTTTCAGTCATTTTTTGTGTCATGTTCTTGTCATTTTATTGTCATGTTCTTGTCATTTTATTGTCATGTTCTTGTCATTTAAAAAAAAAAAAAATTGTCACTTTTAGTCACTTTTTTTGGCATGTTCTGTCATTTTCTTTTGTCCTTTTTGTTTTGTCGTTTTAACGCTTTTTCTCTAGAAGCTTTTAGATTTGGGTAAAGCAGTGGTCAGTTCAGGTGGGGGTTAAGAGATAAAAATATTGGTGCAATGATCATCGACCGTCAATCTTTCCAACTCTCACTTCTTGCAATTATTGAAAAGCGTACAGAAAACTTTGAATAGTTTTTTCCCTCCAGAACCCAGAGTCTCAATCTGAAAACAAACACGTTATCCCCAGCTCAGTGGCCGTGTCCCTGCCGCCCAAGGGACCTCACCTCTCCTGGGACGGGGTTCGGCCGAGCTCCCTGGCTCAGGCCACTGGCTCGCTCCTCTCTCTGCTTCATGAAGCGCTGGTTGACGATCCTGGTCACGCTGTCGCTCCTCTGCAGTGGCGCCCCGGACGGCCTCGCTGTCGGGACCCGCTCCAGGTTCTTCAGGCCGCCGCTCTTGCTCTTGTGCCCTGCGCTTTGCCCCGGTTTGTCCGCCCTCCCGCTCACCCGACGCAGGAACTCTGTCACCAGCCCACACTTGTTAGCCGCTGCGTGCTTCATGGGGGGCTTCCGGTCGGGCTGCTCACTGCTCGCAGAGCTGTGGTTCTGTCCCGCGGTTACTCTTTGACTGGTTTGTCGCGTCCATGTGAGTCCGTTGTGGTTTTGCTGGGCCAGGCTCCACAGCGCCCTGTCTCTGCTGGACGACGACGAGGACGAGGACAAAGTGGAGGATGAAGAGTAGTGCAGTGCGGACGAGTGTCTGCGGAGTTTGGGAGAGATGGTCGCAGCTCTGGGCCGCCCGATGACTCCGTTCACAGAGGGGGAGGAGAGGGGGGCAGTGCGCTCGCACAGAGGGGAGCTCAGGACACGTGACGGGCTCCTGGTCGACGCGGGCCCTTGGGTGCTGTCTGTCTGCAGAGCCACACTCACCATCTGTGGCCTCGTCTGGGTCTGTGTACCTGAGCAGGACGTGTTCACACATTTCTCCTGTGGAAAGAGACAGCGGGATTAGCAGAGTCATAGAATATAGGTGCAGTATTTTTTAACCTCTTAACTCCCGCCTGAACCGAGAGGATCTTTTTCCTCACGTCATCAGATTTTTTTCCCATAATTTTTTTTGGTTTTATTGTAACTTTTTTGTCATTTTTTTGTCATTTTTTTGTCCATTTTTTGTCACATTTTTGTCATTTTTTGTCACAATTTTTGTCATTTTTTGTCCATTTTTTGTCACATTTTTGTCAATTTCTTGTCATTTTTGGGTCACATTTTTATCACATTTTTGTCACATTTTTGTCATTTTTTGTCACATTTTTGTCATTTTTTGTCACATTTTTCCGTCCGTTTTTTGTCACATTTTTGTCATTTTTTGTCATTTTTTTGTCACATTTTTGTCATTTTTTTGTCACATTTTTATCAATTTTTTGCCACTTTTTCATCAATTTTTCGTCACTTTTTTGTCAATGTTTTCTCACTTTTTTGTCACATTTCCGTCATTGTTTTCGTCTCAGTTTTGTTGCTATTTTCACAGCTTTTTTTCAGAAGCTTTTGGACTGGGGTAAAGCCAAACTGGAGAAAATGTGCTCGGTTCAGGTGGGAGTTAAGGGGTTAAAGGATGATCAAGAGTACCGTCATAAACCGTTTTCCACACGATGTGGCTAATTTAAAGAATTTTATGCGTGAACTGCGTAGAGTTTAGATCTTGTGCCCGAGCCCGTCCAGAATATCATGTAAAATGAAGGAGTTGTCCTGTAGTTCAGCCATTTTTCCTACTTAGACTAGTCCCAGACTGCAGCGCAAGGAGGGTGGTATCGCGGGGGGAGTAGTGCACGTACTCTATGCTCTTTCTCTCAGAACAGTTTTAACTCACAGTGGGCTAAATAAGCAGTTTGGTGTCCATTTAGTGGGTAAAAGTATGGAAAATGCAGCACGATGTTTGTGAAAATGATATGAGGAGGAGATGAGAATGAAACGGCAAAGAGGAGGCCTTAATGTCACATTAATAGATATTCTTAATTGATATTTTAGTTTTTTATGTGCACCAGGACATTATTAGACAAATCACTTTAAAATGGCTCTAAAATCATCTGCTGTTTGCTACTCTTCTGAAAAGAGGTTGACTAACAGAGAAATTATACGAATATAGGATTAAAAAAAAAGGCCTTCTTCTTCTTATAAAATAAGGATAGGATATATGTCAACATTATTATTTAATACAAATAACTAAACATACATATTGTATATAAATATTAATGTAACAAGTAAAATGAGCACTATACAACTTCCAAGGTGAGGATCCAACTGGTTACAACGGTGAACCAAGTAAAATATTAAGTATAGTATTAAGTATATTAAGTTGCACTAATAACATGTTGATGCACCGGAATTGGTCTCACTTTGGGGCCCTGATTCCACAGCTTTTGGTTATATATTTCTGGTTATATTCTGTAAGGTTGGTAGTGTTAATCACACTGTGGCTGCAACTATTATTGTCGTCTATTAACCTTTGAGTCCTGTTTTGGATAAAGTAAAGTGGGCCTCTGAATAAAGAATATTAAGGGCTAAAGAGTATTTTGTGTCAAAAAAAAATAAAATCTAAATAATACAAATTAGTCACTTGTTATTTCAATAAATCAATGACTCTGTTTATGAACAGTGTGAATTCAAGTGAATGATGGATTTCACTATGTTCATGTGACCCCTGTACCTGTGGATGCCTCCAGCTGGCGGTGATCTCCTTCATGTCGTCGCTCAGGTTGGAGTCCAGGGCGAGTTTGGAGAAGGACGAGGGCGGAGTGAACCAGGGGCTGCTGACGGACTCCCTCTCTCTCTCCGGGCTGAGCTTGAGCTGGGCCACATGCACTCTGCGGCGGGACGGGGGGCTGTAGTACACCCGCACAGACGTTTTCTCCGGGGCAGTGTGGCTCCTCTTGAAGTCCATCTGCTCGAAGTCCAGATCGGGGAAACTGGGCGGCATGATGATGTGGTCCCAGGTTTTCACGCGGTCCTCTCTGTCCAGCTGGGCCGCCTCCTGGCTCGTGTAGCACCAGTTCTTTATCTTTTTGTTGCACAGAGAAAGATAACTTCTCGTCGCTTTGGAGACATGTGTTCTGTGAAAGAAAAAAGAACAGGTGGTGAAACATAAGGCGCCATCTGAAGATTCTTAAACGAGGGACAAAGGCTGAAGTAAACAGCACTGACCTGGAGGATGCAGGAGGTGGTTCACTGTCGAATACACTGCTAAAATCAAGCTGTGGGACAAGAAAACATGTTAGTTTTACAACGGTGAAAAGACCTGATTTCGGGTCTGGTACATTTGTGCACTGTGCATTTTCAATACATATTTCAATTAGGCAGATAGATAATGTATTGTTTATTAAATGTCTTGATCTGGTAGCACAGTAAAAGCTAGGTTTGCGCGATTTGTCGCAAAAAATAGCAACTTTAGAGGGATCTTTCAGGATTTTTGACATCGGGCCTCATTTCCTAGTTATCCAGAGTGTTGTTGATTTCTGCAGATATATATAATTTGTCCTTATATAGTTTTGTGGCGCTAGGCTAGTGCTCGGCTAGTGCATGTCTATGGTAACTAGTAGCCTGCATTTAAAACAGTCTGACCCAAGCACAGTGCACCTGAGGCAAATCACTGATAACACCAGACTATCAATATAAATATCTGTGTTGACTGAATCATTTTTGAAATACAACCATTTTGCATTTAAAAGAACTTGTATTTGAGCAGCATCAGCTTCCTGGTTGTAAGCTATGCAGCGGCGGAGTGATCTGCTAGGCTACAGTTGCCTGGCTCTGCCATACTTTTCCCTGTCTACACCTTCTTTCGCGCAGAAAAGAAGTGGGTGTGGTTTATCAGGCTAAGGTTACAGTAGTTTGTTTACCTGAGGTCAGCATTACTACATGTGGAATTCACAAAGGAGCTTTCTACAAATCAGATATGGCAACGTTTGGAGGACTAGCCGATGATTTTGAAGAGGTTTTTAATGCAGGCTTCTAGTTACCATAGACATGTGCTAGCCTAGCACTAGCCTAGCGCCACTGAACTCTTCAAATATAACAACTGCATGAATAAATCAACAACACTCTGGATAACTAGGAAATGTCAAAAATCCTGAAATATCCCTTTAATCTGAACCTTGAGTTTAAAACAGAGTGAAACAACATGGTTAATGGAAATGATTCATGAAACAGAACACATGCCTGCCATTCTACTTTAATTCTCAATTTCATGATTTGATAAATAAAGCGTAACATAACCAAGAAACATTAGTATTTTTTTGGATAATACATGAAACTAGAGCAGTTTTGTTATCACTATTACCGTGCTATTTCCATCCTACTGCCATTTTCCAATGCTGAAAATCAGTTTGAAATTTGCATCCATAGACTTAAACGTGGCTGTCCTGTTTGGCCGTAGCCCCTTCAGTGGATTAGCCTAAATACTGTGCGTGGTTGAGTGCTCTCGTGAAGCCTACGCTGCTGATCGCCACTCGGACCTCCTTGGCTCGCGCTTTGTCGCCGGGCCACAGCAGCAGCAGGGGGGGACACATGCCTCCAGTGTAAACACCACGCTCACCTCGGCCGCCGTGCCCCGCGTGGCCTTGGACTCGCTGTCAAATCTCATCGGCTCATCCTGAAGCTGTGCAGCCGCGTCGCGCAACAATCCACTGAGCTCGGACACAGTTTGGCTTGTGGTCTGTATAAAAGAGGTGGATAAATATTTAGTGCAAGTGAAAGGTTTATGGTGACGTGGGCTGAGGATCTGCAGGGCACAAGTGACATTCTGAGTCAAATCTACCAATTCATTTTTTTCATTTTTTCATCAATATCCACATCACAAGAAGCTACAATATATTGCAATATCACTTAAGGTCTACCATCAGACTGGGATTGACTAACAGAGGCAAAAAAATATGTTTTTCCATATAACTTTTACTGTTTAGACATATTTTGATGAAAAAAAATAATTGCTTAAGATTTTTGTTCAAATCTAAAAACAGTTTTGAAATAGTTTCTGAAATAATGTAATGTTGCTGTTTTTTTAAGCATATGACAATGTTTTAATGCTTTTGAAAATGCTACTTATTTATTGAATAACATCAATTGCAAGTTCTTCAGTTGCATAATTGACTCTGTTCATAACTTCAAATCATAACAATGCTGCTCAAGAAGTGACTTCCTGTTTTGATCCAGCACGCCTAAATAAAAGCACACAGCTCATCTCATTGATTAGTTCAGCAGGTACTTGGCAACATTGCAAGAATATAATTAAATACACACATTTTAGGTGTTTTGTCTGTTAATAGTTAGGCAGAAAAAAAGTTGAACTAATGAATAAGATGGTGCTTTTATTTTGGTGTGCTGGGTCGAAACAGGAAGTCACATCTTAGGCGGCGTTTCCATGATTTGAAGGTATGCACAGAGTCAATTATTATTTTGTTTCAGTGAAGGAGCCATTTTGATGAAGAAATGTTGGACTGAAGTTTTTTCTGTATTTTTAAGCTGCTGACTTTAAGTGACATAGACAACTTGACGTTCCACAGCAGTTTAACTCCCACATTTCCCATTGACTTAACATGGTTGGCACGGCAATAGTTTAAAATGATTTGCCTTCTTCTATGTCACTTCCTGTCAGTGTCCGATATGGAAGTGAAACTATAAACATCACAAAAATGACGAAATTAAAGAAAGCCGGGTACAATCTTTAGCAAAATCTTAACTATAATTGTGTTAACTATATTTCAGCATAAATTGTGTCTAATGTGTCATATGCACTTTAAATAAAGCTGCCTTAATCCCATCTAATTTTCATCTGGCATCAAATTCTATTGATAAAGAGACTGAGCTTGAAAATTCTGGTTATAAACCAATTTAACTGAAATGATTCACAAATTTACATTACTATATGTTGTTAAGTGGAAAACAGAGCTTGTATAAGTGTTTTGCTATATTTGGGTATGTGTTTTTTTCCACCGATTACTTTATTTAATTGTACAACAAGCTTGAAATGGGAGAGAGAGTGGGCTGAAACTTTTGGCAAATTGTCCCAAAAGCGAAAAATAAGAAAAGTATGTTAAACAAGTGAACCATTTTAGCTTTCCTGTGAAGTTAACAAGAATGTGACGTCTGCCTTTTGGATCATAAACCCTGAATAACATCTTTAAATTCTACCTCATTTTCTTCTTGGCACCACTGATGCAGAAGCCACAGGATCTGAAGGCATTGTTGCATTTTCGGATCCCTGCAGCGGTGCTCGGGTTCTGCCTGTGCTAAAGCCGCCTGTTTCGACTGCCAGGCCCTCTCCTTCACCTCCGCAGTGCGCAGGTCCTCCACACACTCCTGTTTACTCAGTGACTTCTGCATGTCGCCTGCACTTTCTCCAGCGAGGAAAGTGAACGCGGTCGGCTGCCAAACATGGCCTTCTTCCCCGATCAGTAGAGCCTCCACCCTCCTGATGAAAGCCAGCAGCATGGTCTGAAACAACTCCAAGGCTTCGTTTAAAGGCCCTGGGAGAAAGCAGTGCGTTTTCTTCAAATCCTGCTCTGTCGATGAAGCGTAGGTGCACGAGGGGGAGGAACAGTGCCCGTTTTTCGGAGGCATCATCACCAGCTGGATGGCCGAGCTCAGAATGCAGGAGTGGTCTCGGAGCGCCAGCAGGTTTTCGCTGTGTTTACGTGACAGTGGTTTGAAATAGCCGTCTTGGTTTTTGTTGTTCTCGCCGCCTTCCAGACTGTCCGAGGGGTCCCACTCGCCACCCACGGGACCCTCTCGAGTGATGTCACACGTCGAGATTTGCCCTTCGGAAGTTAATGACTCGGTGGCACTTTGCAGCTTAGCGTTTTCATCCTTTTCTTGCTCCCTTGGCCCTTGCGACTCTCTGTCATGCTCTGGTGTAGCCTCCTCTACGTCCTCATCCTCCTCTCCGCCATTTCCCGTCTTCTCTCGTAGGTCGCTCATTTCTGCTCTCAAACCGCGATTCTCCATCTCCAGTTCAACGATTCGTCGGCTCAACAGCGTAGCCTCCTCCTCCACCAGTTTTAAGTGACTTTTGACCTCTGCCTCTCGGGCGCGGGCGGAGCTGTGATGGCTGTCAGGCAGCGGGGCGTGGCGGACGTCCCCATAAGCCGAGCGGTACTTGGTCAGCTCGCCCTGCATGCCTTCACTTTCCGATACCAACTTGGTGAGCTTTTTGCACATGAGGGCTAATTCCTCCTTGGCAAAGTGGAGTTGGCACCTGAGATCCGCACTGTCATCCTGCACGAGACGCCGACACGTGTTATTGCACATAATTAGTTTCTGTATGGTTTAAATTATACATTAAAACGTGCTGTTTTAAACCGTTATACCTCTATGTGAGAGAGCCTCTTCTCAGCTCTACCGGAGGAAGATCTCGTGCTCTTCTTTTTGACAGCGCTCTAGGAGAAAACATTTGTATAATATGAATTCTTTCAAGAAATATACTATTCTGAATGATTGTAAAATGCAAAGCCAGTAATAATAGTTGTGTGAGAACAACAGTGCTTAAGTCTGAGTATGAAAGGAATGTAAACGCCTGTCTATGGCATTGTCTCGCGCTCAAGACACATAAGACAGGATACTGCTGCGTAAATAGCCCATGAAGAGAGCAGAAATTCCAACTGAAACATAGGAATTACTGTGCAAAACACTGTATGTCCTGATGTTTGTGCATCTTACACGTACAATATAGACAAAACAGAAACAAACCTTTGTATCTTCAGTCATTATGCTCCTGTGAGGTGTCGCTTTGTTGTGTCCACAGACTTTAATGCTAGTTACTTTGTAGTTCATTTGCACAATTTTCTGATCTTCTAGATTAGATAATCTAAGTGGATTCCCATTGCTCTGTTGGGATCAGAGGGACTAGCAGCTCTCCGGTGAGTGGATCATACTGGGCTGCCAAAAGACTGAATCCCAGATTAAATACTAGGCCTACACGTGTCTCCAGACCAAACAAAATAGTAATTGAAGAAGGAACAGCAGCATGAAGTACAAAGAAATTAAATAACTTGGTCCTGAATATTCTCTGCTCTGAGAGCAAGTTTCTGTGTGTTTTCTTTGATATTTGTAGGTCAGTGTGCCAGAGCACAATGAATGTAATGCAATGATCCAGATTTAGGCTGGCTTAATAAAAGCAGAAAGAGAGAATGCTTAAGTCTATTTTTGTAATCTGTGGCACCATAGCCATTGGTTTAACCCCTTTCCTTTAACCCTCAGCTGTGCCTGAGGCTGAGACATCCACATACCGGACCAGCCCGGCAGCTGCCCCGCCTCATATCAGCTCAAGTGTCACATGACATCAGGCTCCACTGGACAACTGGGCGAGTGCAGCTGTGGGCGCCGAGGCGTCCCATCTCAGGGATGGAGTTGTGGATAAAGCTCTCGTAATCTATTATGCCTATTTAACTTCTTTAAAGAAGAGAAAAAATACGTCTGTGTGTGTCCTTGATTTTCTTTCCCTCCAAGCCTGTTGTTGTTATACCTTCATGCAGGATTAGGCTAATTACTCCCGGGTCTTAGTTCAGAATTAGCTGGTGTAAGATCTTACCTCCCTGGCCCTCTCTGCCTCGGCCTGTAACACTTGCTTGGCCACCTCCAGCTCCTGGGTTTTTTCACTGAGCACCTCATTTTCCCACTCCAACTGCGAATTCTTCTTCTGCACCGCTTCCAGCTCATTATACAGTCGGAGTGAAACACTTTTCGCAACCTGTAAACAAAGTTGTGCATTGGTGTTAAATGTGCTACGAATTCTATGAATCACTTTCCTGTCTGAAAAAGCAGCACATATTTGCAAGCTAAATCAGAATAAGAACTCAGTGACACACTCAGTAGTGCACATTAAAAGGAGTGAGTATGATAGGGCAAAGGTTTGGCAGTGCTTATGGGAATTCTCAGGAAAACTAGTTAAGTTGAGACCACAGAGGCATGTGGACTGACCTGACATGGGTCTGAGCAAGATTACCGTGCTTTGAGATCTGCAACTCATGCGCAACACTTAACCACATAATTACACTTTTGTATGGCACAAATATAAACAGAGCACATGATGAAGACATTTGGAGCTAATGAATTTCTTGCGGCTTGAGGTCCACAGCAGGCAGCACTTTCCACACAGCAAACAGCCATGACTCTACAGAGTTTACTGCTATTTGTAAGCATAAGGCAATCACTGTGGAGTGTGCGAAATGAGACAGAACTTAACGACAATAGACTTTGATGTTGGCCGCCGGAATGGGAGTGATTCAGAGTGGTTTCCTGGCAGGCTATTGGGTTTTCACAGGGAATGTCACGATGTCGAATTTCAAAGTCACGATTATCACGAGAAGAAATAATTCTGATTTGGGTCAGCTGTAGTGCAGCTGAAGGAGCAGACGCCCACTGACCTTGATTACAGCCCCTAGAGGGGAATCATGTTGCTGAGTCCTTGGGGAAGACACATAACTAACACTCAACCCCTCATTTGTCACACACTTGACCATTTTCCATTATTTCATGATTGTCACTATAAGTAGCGTTCACAACAAGTCCAAGTCATTCAAAAATCAAATGTAAAACAGATTAATGCTGATTAACGCTCTACCTTTATGTCATGCTCCAGAGATCGGACAAGTTCCCCGTCCACTTGTCCCGTCTGCGCCACTCGGATACTGCGCCGCTCTGCCTTCCGGAGGCGGTACTGCAGGATGCGACAGGTCTTGTTGGCCTGGTCCAGCTGGAGCCGTAACTGCTGCAACTGAAAAACCTCCTCTTCCTGAAACATGTCCCGCATTTCCAGCATCTCACACCGCAGCTCCTCCAACTCGTCCTGAAAGCAACACACGGACTGGTCACTAATTTTGATGTGAGACCAGCGCGCAATAAACTACGGAATTAAAGTGAATAAAACTCATATGGCCCCGAGTCCCACCAGAGAAACACTGATTACAACAGCTATAGTGAAATGTGTCCTCTGACTTTTGAAGCATTGTTTCATTCTGTTGAGGTAATGTCTGGAGCAGTGAGAGTGGTCACTCACTGGCTGCTCCAGATAGTATGATGCCTCCCATTGCAGAAGAGACCCTTCTTGGTCAGGAGGACCCAGTGCCTACCTCAAGCTTCTTGCATAAAGGTCAGAGCGATATGAGACCTAACACTTACTATAATTTGGACCAAATATTAAATACACATACACTCATAACAAATCGACAAATCGAGAATGGTAAACTGAAATGTTTACAATTTTCCTATGAAGTCACATTACTTAAACCGTAACAGAGCTGTTTGAAGAGTTGTTTAAAAATGTACAGTTAAAATACTAAGATTGGGGGAAAATATAACTACAAAATCTAGATGTCAAGACAACATCATGAAAGCTTTCTCTATGTAATATGTGAATGGTTTTGACCTTTAGAGCAGCATATGGATATATATGAATTTTATAAAGTCAGACTCAGGTTAAATGAAATCTTATCGGCTTACCTTGAGGTACTCATTTTCTGATCTGAGATCCTCCACCTCTCTGGACAGGTCCTCGCTTGTCTCCCCCATGATCAGTTCCAAGTAGCCCCCAGGGGAGTGAAACAAACCCGGCTTGGGGGCCTCCACTTCAGCCTCCGTCTCCTCTTTCCCCTCGCTGTCTGGGCTCTCATAAGCTCTCCCGTCTATCCAGCTTAACTCGGTGTCGCTGTCAGAGGAGGACAGCTTCGCAGACAGACAGCCCGAGTCTTTAGAGAGGTCTTCTGAGGTGTTGCTCGCGTCCGAAAGCTTCCTGTGCGCTGCGGGGCCGCTGGGGCTCCCTGCCGTGGGGCCCGCGGGTGACACTTTCCCCTGAGAGGCTGAAGAGTCGCGCACCTCTTTAGAAGTCACATCACTCTTCTTCTTCTGAATGCCGAGCGGTTGTTGAGTCTTCTGCTGCTTGTGGCCCCGAGACGTGACTCTTTTGTCCCCTTCTCTGTTCATCTCGTCGGTTTAGTTAAGAGTCTAAACGGAATAAGTTTCTGCTCGAGGTGATGCAAAAGCCCATGCTGAGGTGGCTGCTGCATCAGAGACCAATGAACAGACTGGCTCCAGCGCGCGCACTCTCTCCAACGCTCTCTCCCTCTCTGCCCACTAAATACTCTGAGGCGCGCGCGGAGAGATAGTCGCCTGACTTCCTCTCCGGATTATTAAAAATAAAACAGTTACAGAGAGGAGGCTAAAGTGTGATTAGAACATGTGGCTGCCTTACAATTCTTTATTAGTTGAAATCACGTTTTTATTGGTTGTGTTTTAGTTTGGTTAATAGAATCAAGGGTATCCGCGCGCCATAGACACGTATCGCAGGACCTGTGCTGCCCTCTAGCGGTTACAAATTGCATAGTTTCCTCACAGCAAAATAGTACATTCTTCTACAGTTTTATCAACGTTGTATATAACTGTCAAAACAAATTACAAGGTGGGATCAGGTATTTGTAAGAGAGAAAAAGGAAACAGAAAAGTTATCACACACTTTCAGTCGCACACGCCGCACACCTCAGGCTAGCTAGGCTACCAAGACACAGGCACATTTAAAATACTAGATACATACTAACAAAACAGCACTATTTATCCAAAACATGTATATTGTAAACAAAGAACACTCACCCTCAGAGCTTCTTTGATTAGCGTGAACTCGTCGAGTGTTTATTTAGTTTTTCACGTATGTGCTCCGCATGCTCGTTCTCAAGGTCTCGCTGCCGTTACGTAAATGACGTCGTGTGTCAAAGTGGCGGCGGCGGCTGGACTGACTCCGGGACACATTTAAGGTTGCTCATTTATTAATCGTTTAGCCTATTGTAATCAACGACATGTTTGGGGATGGTTAATAATAAATTGTGTAATAATAGTGGATTTACCTTTAAACGTGTTCGTATCCTTCATGTCAGTTGAATCATGTATGCTAATGACTAGTTAGCTATTAGGCTAGCTAACTAAGCTGCAAGTTTTGTTTTATTTATTTTAATTTCGGCTCATTAATTAATAATCACAGTTATGGTACCTTTCATGTTTGTTTATTTGCTGTTTAAATTAATAAATGAATGCATTATTAACAGTAATAATAATCTGTCTACTTTTCCTTTACAGTAAAGATGTCTTCCTGTAAAGAAGAGCGCCACCTGCACGTATCACCTGCGCCCAAGGAAGAGCGCATCTACTCAGCAGGTGCTATTCTGAACCAAAGTGACTTTTTGTCTCCTGACCGAGGACAGTTGTTGGGTCCGGAGCTCAATCTAGCGGCAGAGATGTCAGAAGGCGAATACACCCATCTTCAGCATCTCATTCAAACGCACATGGAGACAAATGTGTCAGACATGCCAGATCAGGATGCGGCCATGATTAAACACGCCTCAGTGATGTCCCCGCTGTCCACCACGCAAGCCATCGACCTGTCCACTTCATCTGATGGGCATGTGGTGGTCTTACCTGGAGAAAAGACCCCACCCTCTTATGGAGAAGTACCTGGTTTCGTGTTGGCCAAAATCAGGGGAGAGGACTCTTTAGCAGCTTCGTCTGACAACTCCAGCCTCCCCTCACAGATAAGAGGACCCTGCACTGCCAGGGTATGTTTGGAGAAAAGATTCAGCTCCATTGTTGGAACGAGCATGGGACCAGAGGATCTTCAGTCTGCTGTTCTTAGCAAGTAAGCAGCAGCAGCATGCCGCATAATAGCATCAGTTTTGCTGTTTTAATAAATGTATATATGCATATTTTTTTAGACCGCTGACAATACTTAAACAGTCTTTAGAAACACAGAATGCAAGCAGTCATCCCTCCCAGCAGAAGTGGATTATGCCTGAAAGAAGAAATGAGATGTCTGGCCCGTACATAGGAATTTACAACCCTGCGACCAACATTTGTGGACCAGTAAGATGAGAAGTTTTTAGTAGATTTATTTGAGTTAACCTTAGCATTTCAATTAAATCCCCCAACAGGGCTTTATCATTCCGAAGGGATTTCCGCTGAATCTTTTCCCAGAAAAGGTTCTAACAAATACTTCCTTTGCAAAGGCTAACAACCAACCAGAAGGTATGCCCTGCAGTTTAACAGTTTGTTTTAGTGCAGTCATATGCATTATGCATGAAGTCAAGTCTTCATTCTTTGTAGATAGAAAAACCTCACCTCTTGCTCCCACAAAAGATCAAGCTGCTAAATCGAAGCCTTTCAAAGACACACCTGATTCAGCCGGAGAGAAGAGGGGCAGTGCGAAGAAAAAGCCGCAGCAGTCGGTCCCCCCGAACGTGCGCAGAGAGAGACACAACAGTAAGGAAAGAGAGCGCAGGTGAGGATTTTAATCAAAGATGATGTAGACTGAGAGGAATATTGACAGAATGTATTATGTCTGTCTTGTGAATAATAATAGACAATGCACTGATTTGTAGGAGGAGGATCCGTTTCTGCTGTGATGAGCTGAATATGCTTGTGCCATTTTGTCAGAGAGACACGGACAAAGTAACAACTCTGCAGTGGACTGCTACCTACCTCAGATATGTCAATAAAGTATATGGAGACACGATAAAAGAGGTTTGTCTGTGTTCTGCATTCTAGGATAAGGATAATAGGAGATATAACGGCATCATGTCATCAAGTTTTAATTCACTTAATTCACACGTTACTAACTTTGGCGTTGCAGGAGTTTCAGAAGACATTTATAGATGAAAATGGACTAAACCCCAACCCTTCTGCAGTGAATGACCTCATCCAGGACACAGAGAACATTCCCATGGCAGTCGAGCCATGATCCATGCTAACTATTAATGAACTACTCAGGTATTTAGATAAATGTATGTTGTTTTTACTTTTTGTACTACCTGTTCTGGTCTCTTTTTTCAGCTATTTTTAAATATCACAAATTTGTCAAATGTATTCCTTTTATTGAATTTTCGGGGAAAAGAAGAGTTCCGGTTGAACACAATGCTTTTACAACATTGTTAATGTGCTTTATGCTGTTATTTACAAGTTTTCATAGTTTACAACAGGTTATAATTATATCTTGATTTATTTCATCTTCCTTAAAATATGTATACTGTTCATATGTAGAAAGGAGTAATGTTTTACTGAAAAGTGGCTTTATTTGTCTTTTCTTACAACATGTCGCTGTATAATCTTACTGTACATACAACAGTCATCCAAAAATAATAAATAGTATTTAAAGTCATGTAAATTTAATAGTTACAGCACTGTTAGAACATAGTGGATGTGGTCATTGAAGGGCTAAAACAGATCAACAACAAAGCTCAGATTTACATCCATCTTCATTTTTAACTGTTTAGTTTTATGCCAAAGCCAGACACTTAAGTTCACAAGACAAAAACAGAACTGTACATTTTGGAACCTTTGTGACCGTTTTATTCTGTTGCTTTAAAATACTGTAACCAGAATGTGTTCATATATTTTACAAGGAAGGTGTGTTCTGCTCATTGAGGTAATACAGTACCTGTAATTTACATTAAAGGGCCATAATACACGCACATTCAGTTCAGAGCTGTATTGTATGATTTTAAGACTACGTTCGGTACAAGAAGCATAGAAACATGTACACACAAAAGAACTCATTTTGATTTCCCGTCAAGTCCTGTCATCATTAGACAGTATTGGGAGCACCATAGTTGCAGCTTTTTAGTCCACTTCTTTCACTGATGTTGCCAGATGCCTGCCTTTGATTGTTCTGGTAGTAAAGTTACTCCTTTGATGTTACTGCATTTTTTTCTTCTCACTGTATCACATTTGTTGCTGTTTCTCCACCCTTAATGTGATACTTACTTTCTTGGATATTGATTTATTTTTTGTCTTCACGCATCACTCCTTGTTCAGGTGCTCTGAAGGTGGTCCAAGTTTAATGGTTTTTGGGGTTTGTGGATTTCCCATGAGGGGCTGCCCCCTGGCAGGCTGATGTGTCACAGATTCCAGGGGTTCCCTGGTGCCCAGTCCTTCCTACTCTGCCTGACTCTCCAGACTCTCCGGGGTCTCCAGGGGACCCATCACGTCCATCTTTCACGATACCTGGCACTCCTGGAAGACCTGTGGACACAATTCGAATGTGAGCGAAGACCTCTTTCATATCTTTCTTTGACTCAAGAAGCTGTAGATCACATACCTTGGTATCCCTGGTCTCCAACAGGACCGTCAATAGCTTTGCCTGTGGGCCCTTTGTCACCTTGCTCACCAACGTCACCTGTTAAAAGAAGAACGATGATAGTTTGTTTGTTGTAGCTGCAAATTTGTGTCTTTGTTTTTACCTCTTGGACCGGGGTCTCCCAGTTCACCCGGAAGTCCACTGTATCCAGGTGGCCCTCGGGAGCCTGGGTGTCCTATAGAGCCGAGTACGCCAGGTTTGCCAGGGGACCCTGAAGGGCCAGGACGACCCACCATTCCGGGAGCTAAGGGTCGTCGGAGGTTAGCTGCCAGCTGTGCAATCTGATCTGATAACAAGACAACATCACACGGTTAGTTTCAAAGAATTAGATGTTAATGCAATATTTATTTCAATTGCAATTCAAATACTTAAAGATGGTCTGGTCAAAACTTACCATCGATCATAGAACCACACAACTCTCTGATGTGCTGCTCACTCACCAGTTTACCCTAAACATAGATTGACCAAAGGTTAGATTTACGTTTCATCCCAAAACGCTGTTTTAGTATAGTTACGCTGTAAAGTTTATAATGAGTTGATGTACCGGTACGCCAGTCTTCCCGGCAATTCCAGGGTTTCCCTGTTCTCCCTGGAAACCCATTAGGCCTTGTTTTCCAGGGGCTCCTCTTGCTCCAAGCTCACCCTGTGGTCCCGTCACTCCCTTTGGTCCAAGCTCTCCTCTCTTCCCTGACTACAATTGAAAAAAACAAAAACATAAAAATCATTCACATCCCAAATCATGCTTACAAATACAATAGGCAGATATAAACATTTTAAAATAGGCTCTGCTCATTCATGGAGATTATGAAGCAGAGGCGGGTAATACTCAGGTGCATTTACTCTAGTGCATGTACTTGAGTAACTTTCTGATTATCATACAGTACTTTTTACTTCTACTTGAGTAAAATTGTAATGCAGTATCTGTACTCTTATTTGAGTAATAATAGTAATTTGCTTTTTCCACTGAGGCAATTGCTTCATTTTGATCTGTAAAATAGATGTAGTTCGTCTTGTGCACGTTGTTACAAAGAATTATTTAGTTTTCCTGTATTTTCTGTCATTTTCTTGGAATTTTTATGTATTTTCCACATGATTTTTCATGTTAAGTTTCACACAATTTATGGCATCATTGAAAATAAATCTGACATGTACTCTCAGACAGTTACTCACAGTACTCAAGTAACATTTTCACCAAGTACTTTTTTACTTTCACTTGAGTAAGGATAAGTATCGTTCCTCTTACTTGAGTAAATATATTGGCTACTTTACCCACCTCTGCTTACAGGTCACAACACACTGTCACTCAGGATCAATCTATTTAAAACCATGTAGGTCAACCTCCTATTGTCAGCTTTACGAAACAAACACTTAGACTCACCTCTCCCTTTTGACCCACTGGACCGAATGGACCCTAGAATCAAAGACATCATTTTTATTACAATCATTTAAAAAGAAGTCCTTTTTTATGCTTTATTACGAAAACAATGCTCACTGGTTCTCCATTCTCCCCGGGCAAACCATCACTTCCTGCTACGCCCTGAGATACGAGAGCATATTACTTATTCATCCAAGTCAAATATAAGATGTTGTTTTTTTTAGCTCCTTGAAAATACATTTTCTCAGCCTTATTGGGTGGAAATTATTCATATACGTATATATATTTATATTTTACCATGTCTCCTTTAGCCCCAGAAGCGCCAACTGGACCCTAAAAAGAGAGAGAGTCATTGTATGGTTCATGTGGAAGAGCAGTGGGGAGCAAACCTGAGGTATTTGAAGAAAATCATGAGAGTTATAAAGACTGCCTTTGTCTGTCACACTGCAGTACTGTCTTTGAGCCACTAGGAGGGAGATACCCACTGATGATACAGCACCAACTGCAGTGACCAACTACCTAAAACTACTGTATGTACTGTTTGTCCAGGCTTAATATTTGTGTGATTTGTATGAATTATTGGAAACTGTTGCATATTTCAACATTTCAACAATTAACATACCCTTTCACCAAACTCTCCTCTGATTCCTGTTGGCCCTGGCAGACCAGCATCCCCTAAAGCTCCTTTCAGCCCCTGCAGCAGAACCAGTAAAATACATGAATCAATTACTTGGACTAATTGTTGCTATTCATTAATATGTCGGGACTGACCTGGAATCCCTTAATTCCCTGTGGCCCAGCATTTCCGACAGGCCCGATTCCACCCTGTTGTACACAAAAGCAATATTATTATGATAAGATCTTCAAACCTACAGTGCTAAAACTTCACACACCTATCACAGAACAAGCTATTAGGATTGATAATTATTCTGCTTACAGCTACAACAAATCATCACATTCAATGCTAGAATTTTATCAGCTTATGTATTTAGAAAAAAACATTTTACACATTTAGAAGTTGGAAAACCTTTTTTTATATATTATATAATGTAACAGAAATAATGGCATATTTGTAGTTTGGTTTGTTCATACCAACTGGGACAGATGTACTATGGTTTCAGATACGTTACTTACAGCTACTCCTCTGGGACCTGCGATTCCCCTTTCTCCTGGAATACCAATGTCACCCTAAATGAAGAGACAGTTGTGTTAGATCTCCAAAGTGATGTGGTTTAATTAACACTTCCCCAAATTCTACAAGATACATACAGGAATACCTGGCTCTCCAGAGGGGCCTGTCTCACCGGACTTTCCTGGGTCACCCTTTTACAACAAACAGAAGATGAAATCACAGTTCGTTTTAGACTTTTGTCTTTTTTAAAACGTGTTCTCAGTATATACTCACAACTCCTCCTTTTGATCCCTTTGTACCAGCCTTTCCTTGGAGCCCCTGAAAAGAAAATCACATAATTTGGTGATGGTTAGTGCCCAAGCAACAGTTCTATTGATCAAACACATTATTTTTATTATCACAAATTAAAAACTTTTTCTTACAGGAAGTCCATTTGGTCCCTTCTCACCGACTACCCCATGGCGCCCAGCATCACCCTGAAAACAAACAAACAACAGCTCATGGACCTGTTACTTTGCTGACATGGTCAACACTACACTCAAAGGAAGCTAAGTCTTGCCTTCTCTCCGTCCAGTCCTGGTGTGCCATCTTTGCCGTCTCTCCCTGGAATACCCTGACAACATGAGACTTTGTTACAGAACAATGGTGAGCTGGACATTGTGATTGTGTTTCAGTCTTCAACTTACAGGCTCCCCTTTAGGCCCTAGTCCACCTGGTGCTCCTTTGGGACCAATTTTACCCTGTAAGTGATGCATGTATTAGTTAGCCTTGACAGAGGGTGCAGCACTGTACACTAGTGATAAAAGATTCCCGTAAAAGCTGATTACTCACTATCTCCCCTTTTGGTCCTCTGAACCCTTGCGGTCCTTTCTCTCCAGCGTCGCCCTGGAAGCATCAGATGAAACATATACAGCTATTCATTGATGGGACCAATGGTCTGCTGGCTAAAAGAGCTAATGCTCAATAGCGAAACATATGAGTTACAAACAGACATGAACTCACTGTCTTGCCAATGAGGCCAGCAGCGCCAGGTTTTCCTCTAAAGCCAGGTAGGCCCTAAAGGAAGGACAATGTCAAACTTGTGTCTTGTCTCAATGAGCAGAATAATACAATGTACTTACTCTGTCTCCCACTGGTCCTATGGGCCCCTGCAGCCCTCTCAGACCTCGTGGGCCCTAAACCGAGCCATTGTACAAGGAGTATTTTTAATGAAGAAACAGAGATTCATGATATAATAACGGTAGAGTACAGTGAGAGTACTGTGCTCACCTGCAGACCCACGGTGCCTGGCAGACCAGGTTGACCAGGAGGTCCAGCATCACCCTACAATGTTTACAGACATCAGAACAAACTCTATACAACACTATTATTATAACATATGACATTCTTAACACACCTGCTCTCCATTCTTCCCAACCTCTCCTTTATCTCCTTTGTGTCCAGTATGTCCCTGCATAGAAACAAGATGAGCAAGCAGTGTGTAGCTGTACAACTAATTAAACGTTTCAATTCTATTTATGGAAATCCTCTTGACCAAATCAATATTGTATTTACCTTGAATCCTGGCATTCCAGGTGGACCAGGAGGGCCAGGGGGACAGATGGCAGGGCACTAAAGACAAAAAATGTATTGTCAATATTAATGTTCCCCTTTTGTCATATTGTCTTGCTATCATGAACATTGTGTCATATATTCTGTATGTGACTTAAAATATTTTGAACTTACAAGTAGATCACCATTGAGATCTTGAATTGTGCCTGGCAAACCCTGAAAACGACAGAAAGCAAATGTACTTTTGTCATTGGATCAAAAAAATAGTGGAATTTGACAAATAACCACCACTAGATGGCAGCAAACACAAGCTTAACAAGACCAAATTCTTGAATTATACATGAAATAAAATAAAAGAAGAAAGGAAAAGGACCACGGCACTTTTCACTCATCAAAGTTGTCTAATTTACATCTTTATATTAAAAGAGCTAGTTAATCTAAAATCCTTAAAACCCTAACTGTAACGGCCAACATCACCTGGGCTTTTCTGAAGAAAAGGGCAACTTCCCCACAGAACAATTATCTTGCATAAACTTGCATATTTGGTTTTGATAAAAAATATAATGTTACTTACAGGAAGACCATCAGGACCTGGAGGGCCAGGAAGTCCAGGAAGTCCCTCAGCACCCTGATAAAAAACAAAAAAAACAATGAAGATCCTGATCCACTGAACACACAACTAAACTAAAAGTAATGAATCTCCCTCCGTATCACTTTGTTCTAACTCAGCTGTGTAAAGTTACTGCTGCAATCTCACACTTTCGGTTCAATAAGATGCTTGAATTATTTTAGATTTAAAAATAAATAAATACTTACAGTTGCCCCCTGAGGTCCAACTCCACCTGGTAAACCATTAGTTCCAGGTAAACCCTTGAAACAAAGCAAACAAGTTTAGTGTTTCGTGCAAAAGCTTGTATGAATTAAAGGTATCAGTGCTTTGTACTCACTGGAGCTCCTGCTCTCCCTCTGCCCTACGGAAGACACGATGGGTGCATTAAGTCACAGACATCAAAGTCCACATTAGGGCTGTTGTTGTTTAAGGCTATACTTACCGGAGGCCCGGGCGGTCCGGAAGGTCCTGCTTCACCCTATAAAGAAGCATTAGACACAACATTACACATATCACTGAACAAGTAAGAGCCACATCTGTGTGGGTTTGATTTAACAGTGGATCTATAGCTTTACACTTTAAGTCATCCTCCTTAGAAGTGACTACTTAAGCTTAGTTTTAGTTCAGAAGCAGTGTTGGGGGTAACATATTACAAAAGTAACGAGTTCAAAAAATATATTACTTTTTTCAGTATAACACAAGAGAATGGGGAAAGAGAAGGAAAAGGAAATCTGACTGCAACCTTGCTTGATGGCATCACTACCATTTCAGTCCATATGTTGCCACAGGTAACTCAGAAGTAACTAAAAGTAGTGTAACTCAGTTACATTTTTGAAACAGTAATATGCAATAAAAAAACACATTACATTTTAAGGCTGTAACTACTAATATACAATTTATTACAGTTTAAAGTAACTTGCCCAACACTGATCAGAAAAAACAATTGTGTTCTATTGTGAAAAATGGACTCCCAAAAAGCAGCAGCTTATGAATAGGGGTCCATCCCTCCACCAGCACCACTTAGAGGCCAGGATGCCATCATTCAGTGTAGAAAAAGTAAATAGTGCCACTATATCTGCATTTTAGCTGAGTGTTGTCTTTGCCCTGAGCCTTTCAACTGGCCCGAGTCTGCTTTGACTCCTCACAGCTGTATTTGTGTTGTCCAAATAAACTCTCACACTGACAGTCTCAGTTACAGTCCAATTGTGCTACAGTCGGACTGTGAATACTTCTACTACAAAAACAACAACCTAAACCTGTTACAAGTCATGTGAGCTGCATCATTTGCTCCTCAGATCTTCTGTATTCTTGTCAGGTCTGTAAGCTCGAGAGAACACAGTGATAATCGGGGTAATTAGAAGCTCTAGTTGAGACACACTTCCACTCACTCCAGTTAATGAGTTTGATTGTCCGGGGCTTTATCTGCCTTGACAGTAAATATGCTGCTGCAGTGTGAAAATTCCTGAACGTTTTTTACCAACTCGTAGTCAGGTTAGCCTGCTAGTAATAATAGGATGGCATAATAGTCAGTCTCATCATTCTAAAGGAAAACTGAGATGGAGGGCAGATGGCATCCTGTGGTTGAATCTGCTGAGAACCTGTAAATAGTTACTCTTCATTTATTAACTTTGCCTGTCACATGAAATAAAAAGTGATTCCAAGTTGGTTGCAATGAGTGGATCTCAAAGGCTACAGTAACATAAAGACAATACAATGTTTCCTACAAACAACTAAATATGCTCCGTTTTATGTATAAAACCTGCAAATCCCGTTGTTTAAACCTCTTTTAACATTGTTCTTAGTCTGTTTGAATGCATGTAAGCACACAACACCGGATTGTACCCATTCACTAAGTTTCATCCGTTGTCTCACAAACACAAACACACTCTCTTTCATCCTGACCTATTGTACATGTTTTTAGTGGTGGGGGAAAACAGCACCCAGAGGAGAGAAGAGACCTACGCTGACACAAGGAGAACGTGCTCCCTGGCAGGGCTGGGGATCAAACCTTTAACCTTCTTGCTGTGAGGCAAGAGCACTAACCACTGCACCACCGTGTTGCTCATGCCATGAAATGAATGTGATTCTTGTAATAATTTAGCAGCTTGTATTTCTATCTTTAAAACTTGAATAAAAAAAATCTAATCTAATTGAATATTTGGCAGAAAAAATGCAAATACAATTTTTTCTGAAATCTAGCAGCCCATCTCCAAATATCCTTGATAGTTTTCAACAGTTTTACCAGATTTTGATTGTCATCATTTTGATCAAACGCTTGAATTAACAGAGTGCCAAGCAGCAAATTCTTTATATTTATAAGTTGAATATAATATTTTAATTTAGACAGATTTTTTTTCCTAATATATTGGGCCCCGATGCATAATATAATCCATAAAGTAATTCAGTATTGTAATCAAATTGTTGAACATGAACCCAACCTTCTCTCAACTTCAATGTGCTTGTCATTCAGTGGATAGTATGTTCAGCATTAGACCAACACACTTTATCCCATGAGATTAATGTTGCAGGCAGCAATAGGCATTCCGGTCCGGATTAGAGGAAATAAATCCAATTCTGACCCCTCATTAAAAATATTCCCACCAACAGGCAGAGTTTGACAAATCTGGACTGACAGTTAGACTTTACCTTGCTCATAATTCACCTCTCTCAGAAATGTTATTATGGACTGAGTTTGTTCACTTACAGCTTCTCCTGCGGGTCCATCTTTTCCACTTGGGCCATCAGGACCAGTCAAACCCTGAAGATATACAAGACATCATACATTTGAAATGATCTCTCACTTTTAGCGCACATTAATAAATATTAATCTTACGTCCACTCCGGGTAGTCCAGGCAAGCCAGGTATTCCTGCTTTTCCGGCAATTCCAGCTTTTCCTTTGGGTCCCTGAAAATAACATCAGTAGAGTCATCGTCCCATTACAAACTGTCAGATACATAAAGCTTCACCAAATTTAAATACTTACAGCCTTTCCTGCTAGTCCAGCAGGGCCAGGTTTACCCTGCAGATGAACAAGATATACATTTGATTGATTCTTCCTTATATATGGATGTTATTCAGCCAATTTCCCATGTTAATTGTAAAATGTTTGGCTTCTGTAGCACCTCTTAAAGAAAAAAAAACATTGCTAAATTGACCCAGTGCAGGCTGGTCACATGACGAAGTTTGATTTGGGAAAAGGGAAGGGGCTGAAGGTGTGAGCTGAAACTTGAGATGCTCTCACTGAGCTGGGGAATGTATGAATGGGCCCTCTGTGTGCCTTCACTTACTTTACCAAAAATATCTACTAATGTTTTACTACACTGTTAGTGTCCAAATGTTCTTATATCACTGATATAACAAAATATTCAGAGTTAATGTGAGTTTTATTTTGGTAATGCACAACAAATCAAATCAAAATAATAAATGGACTTCTGTGTGTCGCCAAATTGAGATTTTCCTTAAAAAACAACAACTTGTTTTTACAAATCCACCTCCGTGATCTCAGAGGGTGAAAGTAGATCCTTTGTCTTACAAAATGTTTGGATTTACCATAAAATGTTATTTAATTTAACCTTATTTTGGTAAAATGAAACCAGATAATGAAGTTTGAGTCTTGATACTTCAAATGGATGTTACCTGTGGACAGCTTTCATCAGACAAACCCCTGCCCATCTAACAACACTATTATTGTTTTATACCAAGAGGAGGGCAGATGGGAGGAGCCTCTAACATAAAAATCCAACTTCACAGAGGTCAATTTCATTCAAGCCATGATATTGTCAACAGCTTCTTTGGATCATCCAATTACACAATTCACCAGATCGATCGATTTGATTGGAACACATAAAGACGTTTCCAAGTGTCTGGCAATATGTTTGCGGACGTATTTTTGGGAAGATGCACACAAAAAACAAATGAACAAAATAATCATTGATATGATTCATAAAAGACCACATTTGCCAGTCTTTTTTTATGTTACAATGAAACTACATATATGTATTACATCCACCGTCAGCGCACTGTGTGGCGCCTCAGAGAGTGCAACTCACATCTGTGCCATCCTTTCCTGCAGGTCCTGGGGGTCCTGGCTGCCCAGGGGATCCTCTGGGGCCAGGCCTCTGTAAAAAAATTAAATAAACAAAAGCTATAATATAAAATAACTAGAACAACATAAAACCACACACAGACAAAGAAAAAAAGCAAGCTATAGGCGATAGACTCCTGCATATTCATCTATTATGCACACAGAAGCCCGCACCAATCGTTATATGCAATAACTGCTGAGAAAAAAATGTAGTTTAATGCAACTTTAAAAACATTTAGAATAATTACTGTGATGCATAAACGCTGCAGGTAAGCTGACACTAATCAGCCTGATGTGTTAAATCCACCCATAGCTTCCACGTTGTTTCTAGTTGATAATTTATAAAGTTTTGTTTTGTTAAAGTTAGACTGAGCCTGTGCGTGGCCCAGAGGTGAATGAACAGAAGCAGCATTGTGCGCTGGCGCACGGATCTCCAGTGCGCGCATTCCACAGGTTCAGAGAGAGAGAAAAAACGTCTTATTGAACTAGTGCGAGGGACACAGCACCTGCACATAACTATGATGTGCAGAGCCTAAATGGACCGAAAAAGATCAGATGATAATGCCATATTATGTTAATATTATTTTCTGTCTTACGATACCACCGACAATGGCAGGTGGATGAACAGTCTCCATGTATATAAACAGTGGAATAGTCCTGGTGACATGGAGGCATTTCAAACGTTGTCTTCTGCGCTTACCTGTGCTGATGACCACGTCAAAAGTTGGCACAGTAGAAGCACCCAGAGCGCGGAGAACTTCGCCATGGCTCTCCGCTCGCCCTCACAAAACGGATTTATAAAGATAAGGTAAAATCCCCGGTACCCAGTCCTCAGTCCCCCCTGCGCCCGTTACGGAGTCCCTTTACGTCGCAGCGAAAGGGTCCTGAATGGCGTCCTCCTCGGTACCAGATAAGCCCGAGTCTCCAGTCGAAGGGGCTGTGACCGCACACAGGGGCGAGGGGGGTCAGAGTGGGACTGCTCAAGGATGCACAAGGCTGAGGGGAACCATTGCGGACACAAGTGGGCAGAGCTAAAGTTATGGCATGTGGCCTTCAGTGGGGGATGCTCAGACTCAAGAAGCTGTGTTTATTAGAAAGGCATTTTCTGAACGTCTGAAGGCCTTGTCGAAAACCTTTATCACAATATTTTTGAAATGTCTGACAGTGGCATAATCTCTGTGAAAGTGTAACGTGAAAGAACTATTCTAAAACTGCACTACAGGCTGTTCCTCCTCCACATTCTCCAGGCTTCAGTAAGCCAGTAGCCTGTGGACGTACCCTCCACAGCTTAGGCATGAGTCACACCAATACATTTAGCATCAGTTTACAGCTAAAGTAGACCAAGATAGAGGCCTATTAGAGGAAAATAAAAGCCTGGATCGAGACAAAGATTTTTACAAAACAATATAGCTTTTATTCTGCTTGGTCAACAGCCAGTTGTTCTTCAGAAAGTTTCTTTTTATAAACGATTCAGCATTTTGTAAAACTCTTAACTTTTCATTTAAATACTACAGCTTACAATATGGAAAGAAATACGTGCGGATACAAAAATGCATCAAGAAATTTCAAAACCTTAAACAGTGCCCTGGCTTCATTAATTTCTTTAGCTATTTTCATCTCATTATATAGCAGAGCTAAAAATGTCAGCCAAGTCTTTTCAGTTCTGCTTAGAAGACATATCTACTTAAATATTTTACAATCAACCAGTCTGACATTTTTGGCACAGTTTTAACAAATATTTTCCAAATCTGCAGTGAAGCAAACAGATTGTGCAACATAATTACCTATTTAAATATATCTTAAATCACATTCAGTCTTCAGTTCATTTTAACATAGGTCTAGTAGTAGATATGCAAATCAGACAATGCCATTTCTCACATTTCCTCGGACAATGCATTTCCCCACATTGAGAAAAAAACAAAACAAAAAACTCATCTAAATTCATTTGAAGTGCAAAGTTGAGTAGCAAATTTAAAAACACTATCAAGTATTATTGAGAACTTATATCTGATTGGCCCTTGAGGAAAAGAGTTCAGCTTTATAGTCCTTTAAAGTGAAAAGAAAAAAAAAATGTATAAAGATCTAAGAGATAAGGCCAGAAGGTCCCTCAAAAATCTGTCCTTTCAATTCATTTTGATTTATTTGTTCCATCAACTTCGTTCTTACTATAAACCTCTAAGTTTGAAGATGTTCGGTCTCCGTTCAAGGGGCTTGAATCGGTATCCATTGGCTCAGATTCTTTCCCGTTTGTCTGCTCCTCTGTAGTTTTGCTGCCGCTTACCGTTGACCCATTTACGGACGGCACACTTTCTTGCGACATCTCTACTACTTCATCCTTTTCTGTTGTTAGATCATATTCAGTCCGTGGGATTTTTTCCTCTCTTCCCGACAGAAGAGAGGGTTTGGAGGTCTTGAGTGGGGTTTGCTGACCGGTCAACTTATTGCAAACGTTTTTACCTTCTTTCTGCAACTCCCCGTCAGAGTCTGCGTCATCCTCTCTCTTCTTCTTTGGCGTTTTTTTATTCTCACTGCCTCCATCCGTTTGCATAACGCTGTCCGCTTCCAGGATGCTGTCCTTCTGCTCGGTGCAGTTCTCAGTTTTAGCTTCCATATTTTCTGCGCTGGGCGAATGGTCCATTCCCTCATCATCTGTACAATTGCTTCCATTGCTTATTACATTGTTGTTGTTCTCTGCAGAAGCATTCCCATTCTCAACAGCCTCAACCTCACCTTTTGGTTCGGGAGATGTTTCAGATTTATTTTTCTCTTTACTTGTTGTTTTATCACCCTTTTGAGACTTATTATTATCCACTGCATCTTCTTTTGTGTCCATATCTTTAGCCTTCGCCCGCAGGTCGTCTTTCCCTTCACCATTCCCAACTACCTCTGACCTCTTCTCCGCCTTTCGGAATTGTCTCTGTATTTTTCTAGGGCACCACACAAACTTATCCTTTGGCTCAAAGTGAAGGTAGGCGTAGCGTACAAGCTCTTGCCGTTTTTGCTTATCCAACACGGCAAACAGGAAGTAGTCCAGCACACTTCTTTTAACACTGCTAAGAGTCTTCCTCACTAGAGTTTCCTCCAGAAAGAAGCGCACCAGTGGGGCCTGATAGTGCTCAAATCCAAGCTCCCCAAGGCTCTTCAGGATGCGGGTGATGCGCAGATTGTTGTGCATATTGCTGAAGAGGGAACATAATTCATTTCAGTTAATCATTTTAAAAGGTACAAATTTTTCCACTTGATTATTTATTACCGTTCAAGATTTCCAAAGCGCTCCTTCCAATTTTCTGCACGTTTCACTTCACCGGTATCTTTGTTGATCAAGCGGATACCATAAAAGCCCAGCATAAGCTCATATGATTCTACAAGCCTCTTCTGGGCATCCTCACTCTTCTTGAAGGCCTTAAAAAGAAAATATTTCAATGGTCAACCAGAGAGCTTTGTGTTGCCATTAAGCACCTTATTTAAGGTGCTTAAATAGGCTCTGATTTGTTTGCCAAGACTTTGTGTTATGCTGACCTCTATCTCCTTCTTGGTCAGCTCTGAGGCCATGTAATTGACTCCTGGTTCTCTCAGTGGGAAAAGCCTGATAAATAAAATGATGTGCATTTATAAATGATTCCTGATTTATTGTATGCATTTAAACAATCAGATTGGGACATTGCCATGTCATACCATTGAATATAGGAATGGACCCTTTCCAGTCTTTTGTAGTCATTTTTCCATTCTTTAAGGAATGAATCAATGTAGACATCTGCAACAAACAAATGCAAGTTGCAACAATTAATTACACTTACACTAAAATATGATAAAATGATGTTATAAAAATAGTAGTTTTACCATCAGGAGAAGAGGGGGATTTATTGAGATAAAATTGCAGGTTGCTCATTTTGTCCTCAGGGCATTCATCATCTGTTAAATTCTGTGAGATGATAAGCAACAATAGATCTTTATTATACAGTATAGTTGATAGACAGTTTGATTTAAGACTAAATATAAAAAGATAGACTTACAGGATATCCTCTTCTGTAGTTTTGCATGTCCTTGGCTGCTCTCATGTTTCTGGGAGTGGGGTGCCACTGCACAAAAGAAGAAATATATGAGTCCTGAGATGGTGCAGGTTGACTGCCTTGCTTCTGTTACTCTACCCAAGTGAATATTATTAACACACTTGTTATGGTGCTACAAAACCACCACATCAGCATCAGACAAGGGAGTTTTGAGCTAGATTAACCTTGTTTTTATAATTCTACCTCTGCATATACAATATGATTAAGATCCGTTTGTCTTATGACACAGAAGGAAAACAGTGACAGGCAGAGATCAAAGATCACCAGACTGTGTGTGCTAACATGTATGCTAGGGAAGCTAGCATTGGCAAGGCTAACATTAGCTTTGGAGTCGGAGGAATAAAACGCCTCCTTGAGTTGAATGTGGCAGAGTCCAGGCCGACTGCTGCATGTTTCACGGAATCAAACCCTGATGTCATTACACACGTACAGAAACCAGTGTCCACGATGACTTGTTTTTGTCTTGGCTTGACCGCCGGGTCTGGCTCTCTCCAGCCGGGTCCTCTCCATCACTCTCGGTGTCCCACGTCGAGTCGTACTCGCAAACACAGTCGTCCTCCATGACTGAAAACGTCTTTACAAACGTACGAAGAAAAAGAGACCTGCAGGCGCGTTTAGCTCGAATGAATGACATGTACGGACTTAAGCTCGCATCCTGAGGGGTGACTTGGACGGCCCTGAGCTCCCCTGTTCTTCCATCGGAGACAACGACACTAGGAGCGCGCGCGCCGTGGCTGCAGCAGTGCTGCTGCCTTCAGGTGCACCAGGGAATTCACGCAACTGGCTTTTAAAACATTGTTCCGTCATTACATCCACGCATATTGAATTCTACATATTTGGTCACGCGCACTCACCATCACGCACTATGGGGAGCAAAGATCAGAAAATCTGAGTTTTTCCAGCACACATTTTTATGGTCTAAATTATATTGAGTAGATGTTATGACTGACTGGATACACACCATATTAAACGTGATGATTTAAATGTCATGTCGTATCTTAACACAGACCTGTTTTTATACATAAGATACATCATCTAATGACATTACATTACCACCCGAATACCCTGCACTAAAACCATAAAATAAAGATAATACTAATAAGGGAAGAAATTGTCAAAATTTGGTTTGGTTTGATCAAAATTTAATTTCATCAGGACCTATTACCACTCTGTTTGAAGACAACTGTTTTCCGGTGGACTACATAGCCGGGCATCATCAGTCACCTTTCTATTCACTAACCAGAGGGATGCACCAATCTAATTACTTCTTTGATGTCCATCACTTGACAGTAATTTGTGGACAGACGTGATGTGAACTTATATGGCAGCGTCTTCACCATTGCAAAATATAAATAGTAGCATGCTTTATCACAGGGGACTGGGTGTTGAATGGCCGCTGGTGTGGGTTGCTATTTTTGGTCTTAGTTACTGTGGAAACCAGAGGGCTCTGCAGGCATCCAGTATTTGGTGTTGCTATTTATCGCCCCTGCTTCTTCATAAAATGGATTCTTGAACATAAGGATGCAATCAATCTCTCGTACATATGGTGTTCCACAGTATTATATTGTCATAAACTCATAACAGGAATATTATTTGGATATATTTTGGGACCACAGAAAAATGGCAATTTGTAAAAAGAAAAAAATAATAATTCTAAAACATACTATAACACACTGGGCCCTTTTGCAACCATCTTCAGGCATATGATGTGCTTAAAAAGAGTAAGACTAAATGTGTTTGATGTTTGATAATCATAACTTGTTGGTTGCAATGAAATGATTCAAAATATACTCTATAGTTGAGGCCCTTTATCCATACTTACGGACTTCTGTTTCAACGCTAACATATGGATGCTTACAGTCAAGTATATCTGTTAACATAGCAAAGTTGTCCTAAGTAAACTGTCACAATAATACTTCCACAAATTCTAGCTACTACTAATACAACTGCTACTATTAATAATAATAATAATATGCCCTTTCTTTGAACTGAAGAGATTATTGCCCCCAATTATTGTCCTGATTTGGCAATTGTATGGATTGCTGCTGGCTTTTTTTGGCTTCAGGTTGTGCTCTTATCAGTGGGGGGGGATGTAATTGATTTATGGAGGGCTGGTTTGGTTCACAGCAGGGATGGAAGTGTGCTGATTTAGCCACTTAACAGAAGCACAGGCCACTTAGACGAGGTCACTGCTCTGAGGAGAATAAACACAGGGGCTAGTTCACCTGTGCAACCCGACATGACTCTAATTCCTGGATTTAATCATTTGTCCACCAGGCAATCATATCTAATACTTGTACAAAGTGTTAAGTCTGTGTAGCTCAGATTTGTACCTGAATGCCCATTTTCTCTGTTATCATCCTTCAATGTTATGATGCCGACCTGTGAGACGCAGTGGGTGGCCGTTGTGCCACACTCATGGATTATTCCCTTTATACAGGATCTCTGTCGGTCGCTGTAGGTTTAGCCGTGTGCATCTGTAGCTTGCTCTCTTTCATAAATGTCTGTATCACTGAATATTATCTTCATCTTCGCTGACACTGGGCATCTGTCGATAGTAACCATGGCAACCCACGGTACTCAGGCTACACTTGGTTTTACACCTCATTTTAGTAAAAAAAAAAAAAAAAAAAAGATTTTTCACAGATGATTTATAATTTTCTGCCGTGAATGGCACTGCTGAGTTGTGAAATTTGTACACTTTTGACATTCCTAAACAGTGAGGATTTAAAATTAAATTGTGGTCCTAGTGCTGTTTTATGTACTAGTCTATTTAGGCTACCACTTTTACCACATGGCACAACATGCAGGCCACCGGTTATTGAGTTAGTTGCCTACAGTCCCGGAAATAACCTTTAATCTTAACAACACATTGACCTGCTTAACACTATGGTCCATGTCTGGGTAAAAAAGCGCCAGTGCCACATAAACAATGTGTAATATTTTTACTCTGTCAGACTCTGAGTGTGCTTCAAACTTGACAGTTATGTAACATTGCAGCAGGTCCGTATATAGTTACCAATAGCCGACCTGACCGCTGAACTGTGCCTGAGATACAGTATGAACACTGCGCTCAGACACCGGGTGCTGTCCCTGGTGCTGACCCCCCTCTCTTTCTTTTAGATGGTATCTGCCGGGGGGAGATGGGGCTCAACTTGTTGCTCTTTTAGCCAACAAGACTCTACAGCTAGACCAGAGGGCTATTTAAGTTCATTTTTTTTTTTTTTTTTTGTATTGATAGGCGGCAAGTTTGCTTTGCGCATGCCAAGTCCAGAAGCACCTGCTTAAACAGATACCGTTGAGTGGGGAGCGCTGGTCAGCACAGCGCACATTCACGCATTCCTCCCCACGTACCTGCCCCAGGTTTTCTTCCCCCTGCATGCTCCCATCCCTTCGCTTTACGCAACAGGCTGCAGCACAGATGTGGACAGCGCTCGCGGGAGATCACGAACCACCTGTGACCGCGCGCCTCTGAACCCAAAGATGAAAAAGCAAAACGTGCGTACGCTGTCGCTGATTCTGTGCATGTTCTCGTACCTGCTGGTCGGCGCCGCGGTGTTTGACGCACTTGAGTCCGAGACAGAGAGCTCTCGCAGGCGCGTCTTGGAGCAGAAGCGCAGCGAGATGAAGAAGAAGTACCGCTTCTCGGAGGACGACTACAGTGAGATCGAGCGTGTGGTGCTTCAGGCTGAGCCACACCGCGCTGGAAGGCAGTGGAAATTTGCCGGTTCCTTTTACTTTGCAATAACAGTTATAACCACAATTGGTAAGTTCATGTATTATTTTGCTTTTTATGTATTCATGGATGACACTGTTGAATGAAATCAACATTGAATGAAATATTTTTTCAGTGCATGGGTTGTATTAATGCATCTCTTTCTGTGTGCATGAAGGATATGGACATGCAGCTCCAGGCACAGATGCAGGGAAGGTCTTCTGCATGTTCTACGCTGTCCTGGGAATCCCTCTCACTTTGGTCATGTTCCAGAGCCTGGGCGAGAGGATGAACACGTTCGTGCGCTATCTCCTCCACAAGGCGAAGCAATGCTTGGGCTGCAGACGCCCAGAGGTGTCCATGGAGAACATGGTGTTGGTGGGCTTCCTCTCTTGTTTCGGCACGCTGTGTGTGGGCGCTGCAGCCTTCTCCCACTTCGAAGGATGGAGCTTCTTCCATGCATACTACTACTGCTTCATCACACTCACCACTATTGGCTTCGGGGACTTTGTGGCACTGCAGAAGAAAGAAGATCTTCAGGAGAAAACACCATATGTAGCATTCAGTTTTATGTACATTCTTGTCGGGCTGACAGTTATCGGGGCTTTTCTGAATTTAGTCGTCCTTCGATTCCTCACCATGAACACTGAAGATGAGAGGAGAGACGCACAGGAGCGGGCGTCATTAAAGAGGAACAGGGGGATTTTTGACGGGGGTCTTCGCTTCCTGGGGGAACGCAGACAGAGAACAGTGCACCGGCGAAGACACAGTACTCTCTTTCTTCCAATGGAGGAGGGCACCAGCCGGACTAACCTGATCTCGTCCCCAGCGGAGGACCAGAAGAGGCGGCTCAGCCCACGTTGTGCCCGCCTGCACCTCCACATCGCTGGGGGCAAGAGGGCGCAGTCCAGCCTGAGCTCCCTCTGCTCATGTGTGTGCTACCGGCTGGGCATTTGTGACAGTCCCCTCATGACCGAAAACCATGGATGCCACTTGAATTCTGTGTACTACAACTCGGTGTCCTACAAGATTGAGGGCTGCTTGCCTAATTCCAAAGACAACACTGGTTTCTCCTCACCAGGGAGTAACTTGTCACCCAGGCATAGCTTTCAGGACTTTCCACGCTCAAGGAGAAAGTCTGTGTAGTCAGCACAAAGAAAACAATTATAAGAATTCACACTATTTTGAGACACCTGAATTGTTCTATTATTGGTACAAAAAGAAAAGGCAGAGGCAGTGGAGTAATACTGGATTGCACAGTGCACAGCATTTTTCAAAATACACTAATAACTTTCCACCATTTTTCCTCACTAAAGCGCTCTGTCTGCTAGTACTACAAGACCACATGGGGGCCGCTGTGTCTCATCTTCGACTTTCAATCACTTTGAGAATCTTAAGGGATTTGTGGAAGCGCTACGCAATTTTAGCTTAAATCTAATTGAAAATGTTCATTCAAGTTTTGCGGTTGCCTTTAGATTTGCAATTTCTGTAATGGTAAAGTTAAGATTTAGAGCACATTTTAAACACGTCCATGAGTATTAACATCTGAGAGATGACTGCGATGTGAACTGCTAAATTATTGCAAGAATCACATGCATTTTCGAACACGTTTTTCAAGGTCTTATCTACTGGGTTTGCTAGGTTTACACTTTGCAAGACCCAGAGGAAGACGGGCTATTTTGTTGCTTTTCAGTTTATATTGTACAGTGCCTAGATAATAGCGGCCTTTGGGATTTGCTTTCCATTCAAATTGATATTTTGTTTTGATTGCTTGTGCAACACCAATTTGTGGTGTAACATTCAGCCAATTCAAAGTGTCTTCCCTTTTTGCTTCTCCTTTGACACCGGTACATTTGCATAACAGTTTCAATGTATTCAGTCATTTGCATTGGTACAGAATTCAATTAGAATATAATTTACCAATAGTAAAACAAAAGTCACATATGAGACATGTGCCACTGTGCTTCAGTTAAACTGAATATAATACTAATAGAAAACATCCACTTGCTCCCTGAAACTGAAACCTTCCCAGCCAATCTTAACAACAGAACAATGAAGCAGTATACCATCTTAGCCTTTAGAGTCTGACTCTTTCATGGAACAAATACTATCCTTTAGGGCTGCAACTTTGTGGCATTAAATTCCAAGTAGCTACTGACATATCTTTTGATAATTTGCTAACTTAGATGCTTTTGCACAGTTGAAGAAATGGGTATTTAATGTCAGCAGTGAAACATCGCATGTTTTTTTTTGCATGTTTGCAAACATAAATGTTCAAAGACTAAAACATTTTTCGTGATTGGGAATTGAATTGCACTTGAGTGACGACTTTATCTTTTGCCTTGACTTTGAATTTTATGCTTTTACAGTTTTCCCCCGCATGTAAACACCAAAGTGCAGTGCATGCTCTTAAGAATGTATGGCACAGAATGTAAAAGCATGAGTGCCATGTGAAACTGCAAAAAGCTTTTACGAATTCTTACAAATCTGTATGTGTTTTGTATTGTGCTTTTAATAACAGCTCCAGTTCTTCTATTATATGATTCTATTGACTATGCTGCCACTACCTGCAAGTGGCATGCCATACTTTAAAGATGTCATTGCTTTCCTTAAACTGTATGATGCCTTAATGGACTTAAAGACAGCACAAGAGATTATAAAGAGATCACTTACAATGTTTAGGATGTAGCGCAAATATAGTATATGTAGCTGGTTTTTCAGGAAACTTCCAGAACTGCTGAAGAGGTGGCATTTTTTTCAAAAGGGAGGTGGTGTATTTGATGTCATATTTGTATCAATAAAAGTGTATAAAAAAGCTTCAAGTGTGCACATTTTTATGTCTAATATTCATGATGGCCATATGATGAGTCATGAGCATCACTGCAGGCTATAGGATGATTCTTAAGATCCAGTATGTTTGCTGTGATGTTGCACTGTTAGGTTTCATTTGCCTTTTTAACCCAGTTATATTCAATGCACTGTCTGGGACAAAAAATAAGCCATAAAATCTTGGACAAACTGCCCCTGAGCGCCATCTGTTGATCCACTGGAGAAGTAGGCACTTTACGCACAGATATGAAACTAATGGGTCGGAAAACAAACGATCCTTGGGTATGAAAAGCCATCTGCCCAAGTCATCCCCAAATAAACCCCATCTCATTCTTCACACGATTAACATTTAGACTACTGTATATTATTCACAAGTGCGCCCTCTACTGGACTGATTCTTGACATACAAATAGTAGCGTCTGCACTTTTTAACCACATGAGGGCAGTATGATCATGGCAAAAGGTCACATTTGGCAACTACAGTATAATATGTGGGCCAATATCTTCCATCTGATGTTCCTGTTTCTCTTGCATTATAGTAATGTTCGTTACTGACGTAGGTGAGTAGCCTGTTTCTGACTCAATATACTGTGTACTCTAGAAGTTACAAATTGTGTAGAGTCGTTTGTCTTTCAACACTCTATTTTAATGTCTTTTTTTTGGGTTAAACGGGTCTGTAAATTCTTAATATTTCATACACCTGATCTAGGCCTACATGTGTTCAAATTGGGGAACACTGGTAGTACTCAACTCAAATAATTTGAATTTAAAGAGGGGGTATTATGCTTTTTTCAATCACATAGCACCAGTCTATATCACACTACAATGATGACCAAACCTTCTGTTGGTCTGTAAATGCAGTAAATTAGAATAACTGCCTTGTATAAAATTGCTCTCTCAAAATGGCTGTAGTGAATGTCTTGAAATAGGCCTCTGTCTCTTTAAGAACCTCAGACCCTTTCCGACACGCCCCCTCCACACGCTGTCTGTGGCATCAGTGGGGAGGGGGTTCTGCTGAGGAGCAGTGGTTATTCGGCAGGTGACGAAAGCTCGGAGGCGTCTCCAGGAGGTGGGGGCGTTCCTAGGAGGACTCAGGCAAACCTATCCCTAAAATGGCTGCCATCAGAGTTTTTACAGATTACTCAAAAATACGTGAATGTGCCAAGGCAACACTTCAGGCATGTTTTTAATGAGGGAATGACATAATAACATGATATAAAGCTTGAAAAAGTCGATTTTGCATAATACCCCCCCTTTAACCATATAACCATATAACCATATACCACCATATTTCATTTGGTGGTAGGCCTACTTGAACTACTAAAGCACTAAACGTGCTCAAATTAAATTCCACCGACTTATAACAATCGCATAGGTAGCTACAGGATGGAAACGTTTGTTTTTTCTTTCCCTGTTTGTTAATTAGTTTTTCTGGGTGCTCGTTATCCAACCAAAACAGAAGGATATGTATATATATATCAAACAGAAACTCTTCCTGCCAGAATCCCAGCACCCCTATCAAATCTTGTAAGTGGTTTTAACCAGTAAGAGCACATAGTAATAGTTGTGTTATCCTGTAGTTTTAATTTCCTCCACTAGGGGGCAGTATAATACCACGTAATCCCCTGAGGTAAAACAGCACCGATCCTTCTCTTCTTTTGCGCAGCTACATTCATCCTACAGAAATATAGTAGGGAACTGCTCATTGCTCACTGCAGCGCAAATATTGACGGAGCACACTGCGGCCCGGCTAGAACAACATCACAATTAGACACTCACGCCTGGTCTGATGCATGCGCGAATAAATCGTGGCCAAAAAGAAGTCAAAATAATCTAATGTTTTGTCTGTGACAGAAAAGTCATTAATGGTTTCAGATTAGGATGTGCTGCCACTGACTCCATCGCTGTAAAATGGAATTGGCTTGCTCAAAATGACAAGTGGGATCTTTAACAGCGTATAGTCATTGCTCATTGTGGCAGAGTAAATGATGTTTTTGTGTCTGGTGCTCCATGGTTTTACAAATGACACAGACGGCTCCTGTTTTATTCTTCTACGTCGACACATAATCAATAAAACTGATAATATCATTGCTTTAATGACGTGTAAAGGCGTTGGTTTCAAAATACCTGGTAGCAGCTTGTGTGATGGCGATATGGCTCACATCCAAACATACAAGAATCTTGTAGTGCCAAAGCATTTACAGCTGGAGCACAGTATGTTTTGTTCAAATAGAAAAGGAGCCTATTTGTCAGCCGGATCCTTGGCTGTATGAAGGAAGTGCAAACAGTTCAAACAGGCCCAATGTAAAGAGGGACCCTCGAAGAGAAAAACATGGAATATTGATTTAATAAACATGATTTAATTCACCCTATAGGCTACTGCTTCAAGAATTCTTACCACCTATCCCCTGTCGCCACCTTGACTATGAATATGTAGTATGACTATGTTAATATCAGCTACATCTGTCAATACACCCTGTGGTGACTGAAGCAGCCAACCACAATCAGTCGGGACAGTGGTTCTCAAATTGATGCACAAACGAAGGTGCATAGGCTGCTTCATGTGGTATTCGCTGCATGTCTAGATTTTGTTCAATTTAGAAGCAATTTTCATGTTGTGCCTCTTTGTTTAAAACTAAAGGCACACTGTGTGACATTTTGGATTGTGCTGTTGCCTGTAATAAGAAACATGCTCCTGTTGACCAGCTACACACTTCAAATGCTTTTTCCCCCTTGTGGTTGATCAAAAAATGGATTTGGATACGGACCTAACCTTTTTAAATCTCATATTAGGCTGTCATTATAGTCAACATCTCCATGGAGATGAGCCGGAGACGTCCACGCTCCCAGTATCCAATCCAGTCCCTTTTATTTATGTAGCACATTTAAACAAGAACGTTTCCAAAGTGCTGCACACAAAAAAATCATTAAAACAACAATGTAGCTACTAACATAAAACAATGAATTTGATTAAAACAGAAACAAAACTATGAAACAATAAATACAAATAAAACAGATTAAAAAACAATTAAAAATCAAATAAATAAGAATGCAGAATAAAAGTGGGTTTTAAGACGAGACTTAAAACACTCGTCTTCACACGTCTTCGGCAGAGAGAGTACATTTGGATGAGGTCTCCAATGACTTGAAATAAACACATGCACGACTTGCTCTAAAAGGTTAAAAGATGAAAAAAGTACAGTCAAGTTACAGACAGGTCTTATCAGACAAAAGACAAATGTTTGTTTGTTCATTTTTAAAAATATGCCTAGTAAAATACATACTTGTATTGTATTGTATTCATTGGGTAAAATGTTATGTGGAGGGGCTTTAAGTCATGGTTTAGCCGTAATTTAGAACCAGATTCAGCTCTATTGACTCTGATGGGGAAAAGGGATAATTTTTCTTTACTTTTTTTCCTAGGTGTGAATTTTTGGAGAACATCGGACCTATTGGAGTTAATTAGGCTAAAGGTCTTTGCCTTGTCCGTTACATTTAAGCCAAACCTTTCAGGTGCAGGGCCCTATCTCCAGCTCTTGAGCTTTATTTCTGCTGTTATGATTAATATAACACCAGCATTGGATAGACTTTTTCAGATATCACAACTTTCTATGTCTTCATTTCTACATGTTTTCCCCCATCAAAAGCCGTATTCATGTCTTTGGTTAAAGTGCATTATTCAGACCTGGAAATGTCAAATGTACAGGAACACTGTCTTTCTTCATTTACTTCTATAGGAGCCGCAGAAAGTCAAGTTTTCATTATAAGCGCCGTACTTGGGATTGTTGTCTCAGTTTTCTGACTAAGAGTCAATGTCAAGCACAGTATAATGATGAGATCCACTTTTGTTTAGTCTGGTACGTTGTATTAATGGATGACCTTGTCATTGTGAAATATTATTTTAAAAAGTTGTATTTGTGATTTCTATTGGTCGTGTTGTCGACTCAAGGATAATAGGAAAAAACATGAGATAAAAGATATTCAAAATGATAACTAAGCAACAAGAGAACATGCATTGACTTTTCTTTTTCCAGAGTTATGACCATATGACTTCGAATAACCTCATTTTATTAAATGGTAAAATGGTAAATACCTTCAAAGTGCTTTACAGCAAGGAACCAGTCACCCATTCACACTCTCAATCTTTCACCAATGTGGCAGACACTGAAGGCAGGGTGGGCGAAGTGTCTTGCTTAAGGACACAAACAGGGAATAGGATTCGAAGCTCAAACCTTTCGATCATGAGACGATCTGCTCTACTACCAGCGCCATCTGTCGTCCTGCAATATACTAAAGGACATTCATAGAAGAAAATTCAAAACACATGCAGCTTTAGGTTGCACAAGCATTTACAGGAAGACAAAATCAAGTTAATTCAAGAACAAGGGCTAAAGTTGAACATTAGGCCACAGGTCTGCAGCATAAACCACAGAGCCAATTTATCATCTCAATTCTAACCTGTAAACAGCCACATCCAAATTTTCAGTAGTTTTTGTATACTAAGAATATGGATTTCTTTTTACTAAACCTTTAAAGCTCTAGTTTGCAGGAATGAATAAATAAAAATCCAATTGAATCAGGATTTAAACCAGAGGTATCATGCTTATTTTCAGCGCGAATGTAGAACTCCAAAGTAGAATCTGTTAAGAAGAATTACTTTTTTATTTACTAGTATTAAAAGGTGTGTGTCAATGCCAGTCACTAACAAACTGCTCTCCATTTGAGATTTTGACGTCACCGACTTTACACCTCACTGATTTTGACCCCCATATGCCGCCCTCTTCCCATGGCCCTCTGCCCTCGCACGCTCCTCAGCAAAACACCAGCGGATCGATTGAGGTCTGCGCCCTGTCCCAGCGCATGTGTTGGTCCCTGAACAATTAGCCTGCTTGCATTTCACTGAAAGCACAGCGCTCTGTCTGTGGCTAATCTCACTCCGCCTGTACTCTCTCTCTCTCTCTCACTCTCCCCCTTTTTTGTATCGATTCTTCTATCGCCCCGTTTGGGAGTGCTTTTTCTCTCCGTCTGCCACTTCTAACTGGAGGTGTGACAGGTTTAATAGCTCTTACACTAGCACCATTTCTTCTTTTGCCTGTAAAAGTGCCCCATTGTTTTGACGCCGGTAATGGAGTGTCAAAAGCTGCTTATGGGGGACGTATGTGATGGGCTATATGTGTGTGGGTGAGAGCCACAGAGACATTGCTTTTACTGCACCGTTGTAAAAAACAAAAAACAAAAGGGACATTTGTTACGACGTAAATGAAAACTGAACCAACTACAATTATCAAGTAAGCATTTCTAACTTTATGACGTGCTAATCTATAGTGTAGAATGTATATATGGAAATCAGTGTAGATTATATTAGCCCTATTTCAAAGGAACAGGCTGAGATAATGTTCTTACCTGTGCTTAGACGAGTTGATGCGTACCTGTCTGGTCTTTGTGCGTGCGTCGAAGTGCTCCTAAGGTTACTTACAATAGACAATAGATACAGACGGCATCGCATCACAGAAGGGGGCGTGGCCTCACCGAGGAAGAAAAAATGAATCTTTTGGGAAATACAATGTTTCACTAATTTTAGCCATTTTCTGGCGAAACATAAACTTATTTATCACATGCAAATAAAGTCAAGTCTTAATCAGGTCCATATGGATGTTTAATCACAGCAGATTGTTCAGTAGAAGCGAAAAAAAAACAAAAAAAAACGGCAGTCACAGCTAGCGTTAGCATGATGCTAATGCATGTTAGCATTCTCAGTTATTTATGTATTTATGGGCCGTTGAACCACTTTGCTCCTATCCATGTCTTTGTATCTTTATTTAGTGTTCACCTTATTCCGCCCCGCCCACTTTTGCCACTTTTTGCGTTGTCTCTGCACCTCGTTATCCAGACACTTCCGGTCGAGCGCGAAGCCCGTTCATTGTAACGGAGAACGAGGGAAAATATTCTCCGCTCAAATCTGATGTTTAGTCGATTGATTTGTGTAAAATGCTCATTTGCACCAACATGTCGACACTGGAGCGTTTCTCTGTGCGGCCTGAAAACGGCTTTGTTTTCGTGTAGTGACTGATTTTATCTGGACTTCTCCAGTCCCATGTTAACACATAGGAGAAAAGGGGCGGGCACAATTCATGGCGGCGCCCACGCGAATGTCCGGAATAAGGTGAATAAAACTATATTCATAATTCAGCATTTGCACACAAGTAGTTTTTGAATAATAATAAGAGAATTTTTTGATTTTTCTCCAAATTGTTTTCCCCCTTAACTGTTTTCAAACATGACCATATACGGGTGATTCCAGAGATGCCTGTATAGTGCCCCTTTTTATCTGCTTAGAAAATTAATGTTTAATTTTGTGTAACTAGACTTTGTGTAACTATACTTATCATGTAACTACTCATAGAACCGTATTTAAATAAGACTTGTTCGCTTCTAACTTCACCCCGTTTGGTCCCATAGAGGAGAAGAGGAGAGGCTAAATGCTAACAACATCTTTTTGCGTGACTGAGCGCACGCACAAAGACCAGGTACCCATCAACTCGTCTAAGCTCAGGTAAGAACATATCTCAGTATGGAAAAACGGTGGCCTGTTCCTTTAAGAATAAAAAAACTATTGCACTTAAATGGGTCAGAAAGGAAGCAACTCTTAAAAAGAAAAAGATTTTAAGCTTAAATGTATAGTTTGTGACACAAAAGACTTAAGTCCAATGTTGTGAATATGAAAAATTAAAGTGCAACGGTGGCAGATGGTGCTCAAGTCAGCAGGACGGGGGGTAAGTTTATTGAGCTCAAATGAAGGAAACAAAATCCGTGTTCAATGATCTAACTTTGAAGATTGGTTGTCCCGATGAAATGCAATGAGAAACCTGTTTGTGAAGAATCATATCAGATCATAGTGATTACAAAGTTACATGCATGGCCTTCCGGTTTTCCTGTCTAATTGGTTTGCCAGTGCGCTATAATACAAAATGTAGGCCTATTTTTCCTCTTTTGCGTTGCCATGGCAAATCATTGTCTCACAGCATGAAACAAAGAGGGGGTATTATGCTTTTTCCAATCACATAGCACGAGTCTATATCACACTACAATGATGACGCAACCTGCTGTTGGTCTGTAAATGCAGCAAATTAAAATAACGGCCTTGTATAAAATTGCTCTTTCAAAATGGCAATACTGAACATGATATGTAGGCCCTCTAAAATAAAGACTTTGATAGAATAAAGAATAACCTGGAGTAAAATACCATGTAACTAGGGAAAACCTTTCCATTCCTTTTCTAGATAGAGCATTTACCCCTTAATTAGAAGATCAATGGTTTGAGCACCAACGTTTTGACATACAGAGGGGTTTGCACTGTTTTCATTCTAAACAGAACCCGCGATGCTCTAGATCAGTGGTTCTCAACCTTTTGGAGCCGCGACCCCCATTATAACAGGGAAAGGGGTTCGTGACCCCCCGCCTGGGTCACACCATGAGAAATAGGAACATTAGCCTACATAATTCTTCAAAAACAAAGAAAAATAGCTGAATTCACGAAACTACAAACAAATAATGGCACTCTGGTACAATAGCAAACACATGCTACAATAAAACATTTGATTATTTGCTACTGAAAATATGTATATTTTATCTAAAGCAGGGGTAGGCAAGTTTGTGTGGTGAAGGGCCGATTTTCATCATCGCCAAATCACCGAGGGCCGAACCACTGAAGCCCAAAGTAAAGAACAATTTTTTGCAAATGCCAATGTTTTGCCTGGACAAGCAACAGTGTAGTGCCTCATTTGAAAGCTAAGGCCTACAAAACTAATTGTAACTTTTTGTTGCGTTGTCGCTGCTCTTTTGTCAATTTTTCGAAGCATTTTTGAAGATTTTTTTGGTGGGTTTTTTAAAAGCATTTTTGCCCTGTTTTCTAGTCACTTTTTATCGCTCTTTAGTCACTTTTTGTTGTTGTTTTATTGTTACTTTTCTGGCCTGTTTTGGTCACCCTTTTGTTGCGTTTATGTTGCCTTTTCGTCACTTTGTTGTTGTGTTTCGATGCCATTTTGATGCTTTCTTTTCAAGAAGATTTTAGATTTGGGTAAAGCCAAACAGGGGAAAATGTGCTCAGTTCAGGTGGGAGTTAAGAGGTAAAAAAACATGTAAACAGCAACATTTTGTATTTACAGTGGGGAAAAAAAGTATTTGGCCAAAATCCAATAGAATGTCTATGTGAAACTGACCAAATACTTTTTTTCCCCACTGTATATTATAGTGTTTTTATACAATAACAACCAAAGCAAAAAGCGGCTCATCTTCCCCCACTTCCCTGAGGTACGTGAGCAAATTCATCTTGGGGGCCAGAGGTTCTGTGCTGGAGGGCCGGATTTGGCCCCCGGGCCTGCGGTTGCCTACCCCTGATCTAAATGATCTGGCGACCCCCCAAATGTGTCTCCCGACCCCCAGGTTGATAACCACTGCTCTAGATTGTCCAAACTGATAATCACGTTGTAAGAATTGACCCTTAGTTGATTTCATGTTTTTGCTATGCTGTGACATCACCTGCATACCCTCAATAGTCTAAAAGTAGGCCTACTTCTATTAGCGCAATATGTCACTTGTCACTCATATTATTTACTGTTAATAATGGGTCAACATCATTAAAACCCTGCCTTTGAATGCAGTAATTGCTCTAATCGCTATAGGCTCATATAGCAAAGATGCAAAACAGTGAATTCCACAGCTAGTGTCTGTTTGCAGATTAATGCCACTTTCTCTCATTTTAAGACTTGGCTTGGGGCTATTACTGAGAATATAGTCCCAGTACTGCTTAATGAATTGGAAAGAGCTGCAAAACAGAGCGCATTTAGCTTAAAAACTCCTCACCAAGTAATCAATGTTGTGCTTGTTGTTCTTTATTTTCTTTATTTATTTACGTTTTAATCCAAGTCACAGCCGCCAAATGACTAATGACACAGTTGCAGGTCCAGCAGTGGCAGTGAGAGCGGCGTGCCCCCTGCTGGCGGGGTGAATGTGTGCAGCACAGAGCCGGCCTTGTCACGCAGCCAACCGTTCGATTTGTTCAGAGACGCATATGGCCGCCTTGGCGGAGTGCTAAAAGAGACGCCAGGGGAGCTGCTACTTGTCAGCCAACTTTCTCTTGTCACAGACTGCTTTGTGTGCGCTTTGTGAGTGAGACCACGCTGTACTTTCACAAGGGGATTCAGTGCCAAGATCAAAAATACTCTGGCAGGCATTCAAAAGTTTTGTGTTGTGCACGGAGCCTTAAGAGGTATTTGCATTACTCAATATGTGTAATAGCTTTGAAACATGGAACATTTAAAGTTTGTGGTCGGACTTAGAGGCAATCAAATAGTCCTCAGCTGAGTATTTTGCATTTGCAATGATCCAGTTACTTAGCAGAATGAAGTAACTCATGCCTATAGAGGCCATGAGCGCCACTGCAAGGGTCGTAACATGTTGCATTTGTTTTACTCATTAATTGTCCATGAGAGTAAATACTGCGCTGACAGAAAAGACAAAGGGAGACAGGGATATTGTACATCCAATTACACAATGGAGATCATTTTCACTCAAACTTGGCTGTAAATACCGTTTAAGTAGTGCTAGCCCGCAGTTAGCTTTGCCCATTAGCCTGTTAGCTTCATCTTCATGATTCCATTAGTGTGTATTGGTGACTCCGACCCGGTGCAGGAAAGTTGCAATTGTGGTTTTCTAGCCAGAGACACCAGGGGGAGATGAAAGACCCCCCAATCATCCCATTAACACTTGTATTACCCCCAGAGGGACTACGATAAGGACTTGTTAACAAGTTAAACTAAGTAACTTCTTTAACATGGTGGATCTTAAAGTGCACAGGTTACGCATTTCACCAGAAAATATGTAACACTATTGGCTTTGCTGAAAAATTACCTTGCTTTCCCTGTTTTAGAACAAAATGTCAACTTTTGTTTTCATAAAATTGCTAGTACATTTAGCACTGGCTGTCCGCTGAAAATAATAACAAAAACCTGTCAAATGCACAGTGTCAATTATCCGGAATTTTGTAATTGCAATAGAAGGACGCCTTGGGGAAGGTCTAGACTGCTGCCTCTGTTTCTGTTTCTGAAATGCTTCTGAAAAGTGTAGAAAGACTGACCAGGCTTGACTTTATATAGGCTCTGAAAAGTTTTTGGAGATACAGCTTGGAGGAATGTTAGTTTTAACTTGACCTATTAGCAGCTCTGCCAGTGCCTTTGCTCCTGCCCGTCTCTCTAAACTCTGTGCGAACAATTATCCACAGCAGGAGAAAAAGTTACCCATCCATCAGACGCGTAGCACTTGGTCGTCCCGATCCGCTGCTCATGACTTAGAGATGTTTATGATTTCTCTGCGCAATTATTTCCACTCATCGTTGATGTGGATTGAAGGCAGTACATTGAAGAGATTAAAGAGAACCAGTGCATTAAGAGCCATAATGAGAACTAATTACGCATCATTACTGTTGTTGGCGCTTAAGTCCATCTCTCTGCGGCTTTGGCTATTTCAAGTAACTGCAATGTAAAGCAAAGCGAGGTATGGCAATGTAGCTGTAATGAGTTTAATGAGTTTAATAGACATAGACATTAAAGGAACAGGCCACTGTTTTTCATACTGAGATATGTTCTTACCTTAGCTTAGATGAGTTGATGCGTACCTGTCTAGTCTTTACGCGTGCGCTCAGTCACGCAAAAAGACCGAACATGTTGTTAGCATTTAGCCTCTCCTCATGGAACCAAACGGGGTGAAGTTAGAAGCGACCAAGCTCTTCCACGTTTTCCCTATTTAAATACGGTTACATGAGCTCCTGTTTGGGGCTATAGAGGAGAGGCTAAGTGCTAACGCCGTCTGTGCTCTGTTTACGTGACTGAGGGCACGTGTAAAGACCAGACAGGTACGCATCAACTCATCTAAGCTGAGGTAAGAAGATATCTCAGTATGGAAAAACGGCCTGTTCTTTTGAAAATCGTCTCTTTTCCACCTACACTGGTCGGTCAAAGCGCTTTAATGCAGATGCTGTTCACCTTTGCGAGATAAGCTCTCAATCGAAACATTGGCTCTGTCTTGCAATGGTAGAGCTAGACCTTCTACTTCAGTGGTAAATGCTCTATTCTCAAATCCTTTACAACTGTTAGCATAATGTTTTGGTCCATTAGTTGAAACTTCGACGCTTGAATTAGTATCTGCACCAAAACATAAATCGTCTGCCTCCGAGCAGAATTGCTGAAGTCATTTTTTGGCCAATTTTACTCTATAAACATTGCTCAAGATATTAGTGGCTCTGTCCTTGGCCAATTTGAAGTCTGAAAGCTTGTTACAACCAAACAAACATATTCTGTCTAAGTCATCTGTATACAAATTCAGTAAACCTTCAAATAAATGAATTTTGCTGGTGGACAGACAAAATACCAAAAAAATTTGTATGAAATTATTTTCGAAATAAATCAAGGAACCAACTGACTCTCACACAAAGCAGGTAAACAAACACAATCCTCTTTGCTGAGTGAAGCCATCCTTGTGAGTTTTTACGCATTCATTGTCCAAAATAGCCGCAAGTGCACAGTCCTTGGAGCCTGATTATTGCCTGAAACAATTTTTTTCATTTCATTCCCTACCATTTTAATGCCACCTACTTATTAAACTCCATGTGATGAAACTTGAAGTAAGTGCCGTGTCTTTTCCGCGCGCTCTGCAGGCAAACGCTGCAATCTGGAGGATCGCGAGGGATCAAGACAGAAGGCGGAGAGTGGCATATAGAAAGAAAAAAAAAAAAAAAACACCTTTAAGTGCTGAAATGAAAGCGTAAACTTTGTGTTTATACCACAAGTGTCTGCTGAAATAATTGCCTGGAGAAGGACGCGAAAAGGTGTGTCAAGTGTGCCCTAATTAGCGACGGCAGAGACTTGCACCACTGCAGGCTGTCTCTCATGTAATCAAAGGGAAGCCATGACTAAAACGAACCGTACCAGTCAAAAAGTACTGCTTTTTATAGTACACTTAAAAGGGCCACAGTGGTGCGACGGCAATAAACACTATATATATATATTTTATTTTATTTTATAGAGACATAAATAAATGCATTGGACAATAAGGGAGGCTGGAAGATGCATTGCTTTATGTGTTACGTTTTGCAGTAAAGATTATGTGTGAAATGTTCAATGTGGGGAAAAAGAGGGCACGGGTTTAATACGAAGAGTGAAAATATTAAAACACACTGGACACACTGGCCACGCCTTGAAGTCTGCAGGTGCTGGAAGAAACGTCTGGGGCGAAGGAAGTCTGGGAATCCCTGTTTATGCCTGTGCCGAGGAAAATGGATGGATTGACTATAGTGCCTTGGCAGAGGTCCGTTCTCCTAATGCTTTTACATTTCGGGACCGATTTCTTAGCCTTTTATTATTTTATTCCCTACACCTTTCGACTGTAGATTCGATCTCCCTTTCTTTCTCTGCTTCCCTACGGTGACATTAAAACCGGCCGCCATTGTCTCAGCCCTGACTTTTCTCTGTAATGCGCTCGGCCTTGCACACCGCTGGGTAATTGAACCGTAATAGCGTGTTGTGTTACCTGTGGCTGGCCTGTAATTGATTGCCAAGGTTGTGTTTCCTTCATCTGTGGTTACGGCCCCTCTCTGTGATGTTCCCGCTCTGAGCTATAGATGGCGATGGCGCTCTTCTCTTCTCCCCCCGCTCCTGACTTGAGATTTAAACACTGAGGTGCTGTTAAAAGCTGGTGCGGATGTTTAATTATTTCACTTGTAAGCTGCGGAGACGAGCCCGCGCCTCTATCAAGTGCCATTGTAGTTATGCGGCATACAAGGATCAAGCAAGGAGACGATGACTAATATTGTATTGCAGTCTCAGCCCTCTACAAGAACAAGCAGCAACCTATTCAGCACTTTGGCTTACAGTAGCTCGTCTGTTGATGTACTTCATTGAACAATATGCTCACACTTCCATTACTTTTCATTGGAGGAACAGTTTTTCAAATCATTACTGTGTTGTTTTTGATATGAGGACAATTCGCCTCTGACCAGAATGTCTTTGTCCATCAATCCTCTGCCTAAAACAACCCAACAGGTGACAATTTGGAAACCCTTTTCTGCACATGGCCCAATGGTTTAACCCGATGGCTCTGGAAGTTTATTCATTTGTATGTTCTATTTCTTTCAAAAGCAGGATTGCAGTAACTCAAATGAGAAGAGAAGTTCACCTGAGAACGCAAAGGTTGACAGTTCTCACTTTTGGAAAAGCATACTGCTACTCCTCGAGCAAGCGCCGTTTCCACATGCTTCTTTTACCAAATTTAAATGAAGAGTAAACAAAAACAGAAAATGCACTCCTCACTGAAGAATAGGGCTGGGTAGCGTTATGTACTTAATGCATATCGACACCCGAACCATTGGTGTTTTGATACTTTTACTAAAATATTTGTCGTCTAGAGCCAGAAAACAGGACATTAATGTTCATTGATTCCATACAAGACTATTACTTTCAAGAGGATTTTCTACATTTCTACATGCAAGTTAATCCATGTTTTTAATGCCTAAATACTATAGTTTTAATGCCACAAATGCAAAGAAATATTTCAGAAACATTCATTCAAACAGAATAAGGGGAAATTCCGATGTTCACAGTAACAGGAAACTTTTCAGCAAAACATTGTGTAACATTTCAGTCAGAAATGCAGCGCAATATGTTTTAGACCATAGGTTTTGTGTTTTTGATGAATATATGCAGTAAAAAATAGTAACCAATGCCATTATTGTGGGCTCTGTCTCGAAGGAAAAATGATACTTTCGAAGAAAATTTGATTTAAATGCCGGTTTGAATCCGATTTAATGCTTTTTAATGACTTTGACGGCCTTGATTTTGGCATAATGACTTTTACTTCTCATTAATGTTCCCCGGAAATATTTAAATGATTTTAAATGTTTCAATTTAGATTTAGGTTGTTGAAACAATCACGTAACTTCCTTTAATGCTGTCGTCGGACCCAACAGGCATCAAAACTTGGATCTAAAGATTTATAATTTTTTTTCTGTACATGCTTTCAATACTTTCATATTTTCAATACCAGTAGTAAACCTTCTTTCAATACCACATAGTGTAACAATATCCAGCCCAACTGAAGAAGGCATATTACCCTGCATGTGCACTGAGACCTAACCACTGCACCATCTGGTGGCACAGCGGTGAACATTTAAGGTCTAGCTGTTGCAATTTGCCTCTTACGAAACCTTCCCAGCGCAGACTCTCATTTCCCATCTTGTAACAGTTTAACTTCGAGGACAAAATGTTCACTTGGCTAATATGGCATAATGGAAATAATAATACAAGTCTGAACCAAATGTTCTGCCTGATCAAAATCAAAATCAGTTTTCTGTGCCATCCTTGCAGATACTGTTCTACCAAATCGCCTTTACTCGGTCTGGGACTTCATCCCTCCGTCCATCACGTGAACGGCCAGTCCACTGTCGCCGTAGCATTAACCTCCCCATCACCTCGCCGCCTCGTCTCTTTTCATCGGGCCTGCTCTGTAATGGCTGCAGCGAGGCTTTCCACTTTGAGCACAGATGGTGAAGCCACGTGAAACTACAGGGACAGTCCCAGGCTTATGGCCAAGAGCGGCTCTCTCCCTCACGAGTGGGCAGCAGGTAAATTGTTTGGAGATGTGATGGGGCAGTGACCAGGCGATATCATGGACACAATATCTGGTGGAATAAAGATGTTAGTTTTCATCAAGCCCCTTGTGCAAAGTAATGTGTATTGTTTCAGAGGCTTTGATTGCAGTGGCAGCTTTCTCCAGTGTTTTATTCTGCAATTTGTACTGCAGTCTGTCATATGCCTGGAAAGCTTTTAGAATAAGGGAGAGTGAGTTTCCCTCTCTGTTTAGACTAGTTTAGGTTATAGCAATGTTTTCCCAACCTTTTAAATCAAATATCTTCTCAGTAATTCAAGGCTTTCACAGACTGACGCAAGGACAAATTGAGGATGCCAAACTAGGAGATACAAGAGCTAAAGATAAAGAGATGCAGTTTGCTTTGTAGCTATAAATGGTCATGAATTTGGACTAAATTAAACTAGGTCTGGGTTTGGACTTGAGTTTAATTGATTCCTTGGGGGGGCCGGTATTCAGGAGACATTATGTTTTGTGATGTTTATTTTTATATTGAGTTGCATGATCACATCTGTCAGAGGCAAGAGTTTTTGTTATGTGATTCTTTGACAACATAAAACCATTAGTCCTAAGGTTTATTGGTCCTTTTGTCAAAAAAAATACTCTAAGCATGAATTATAGGTGCAACGGGCCTGTCCAAACATGGGCAAAACTAATTAACTTTAGCTTTAAGTGAACAAATATGGTGCCTGTCTTTTTCATGCCGTAATTTTACCATGTCCTCCAAAACCAACACATATATCATCACTTTCATCAATTCACCAATAAAATGTGTGAGTTTCATCAATTTACCATGGATAGTTTTGAATTTTTGTAAAGAAATGTACCATGAACTTAGCCAGACTTGAGTCTTTTTCAGACTTCAGAGAAAACAGGAAGTTGAGAGCGCGACCGGTCTCTGCTGATTGGTCAAATACCACAGTAGCGGGATCTGTGATGTCGGGTGATCTCTTCTGATTGGCTGAGTGAGGACTACATGCTTCTTTACCTTACTGATGTGCAGCAGGGAGGCCATATGTAAATTACCAAAAATGGTCAGTTGCTCCATAAAGGGTTAAATGATGCAATGAATAACTTGGTATTGCACGTCACAAGCTTGACCCGTTAGTCTTTATTCATTCTCCTCAGTGGTGTTAAGTTTACTTGTATGACTCATTCGAAGAGTCTGACTAAGATGTGGTAACAACTATTTAAAAGCACTATTTCCGATTCTTTTTACAACGGAAATAAATTGTTAGTTTTGGTCCAAACTCGCATTTCAAACATCCCAATTCTTTTGATGAGTTTATAAGCACACAATCTTCAGGGAGCACTATTTTAAGAACCTGTGGAGCACTGTCTGAGGCCAAATGTGTCTTAATCTCACCAAGCACCTGTGTCAGTGGCTGTCTCGGATCGCTCCGTGCTTTTTCCACTGCACTTCTAGATCTGCCGGACTGAGGACGAAGTCAACAGACAAGGTGCCTCTGTGTTCTTTGCAAAGCATGTACAATGTGTTCACTATGGGCACGCCACAGTAGAAGTTGTTCTCATACAGTCTGTTTGGTTTATTTATACAGAGTTGTGAGTATGGCCAACCAGCCCTGGCACTTAATAAATGCCTAAATGAGTGGCGCAATTACAGGGGATGGCTCCATTAAACCATTTACATTTGCTCAAAGTTAAATTGCCTTTAATTAGGTCTATTCGGAGAGCGGGGGAAAATTAAAAGCATATGTATTATGGAGATAAGCCAAGTGTGTGCAGATGCAACTCTGCTCTCATCGAAGACGTGACAGCTGCTGAACCAGTACCTTTCAGTCTCTTTACACAAACTACGAATATCTGCTGAACCTTTAAACATTTTAATTCAAGCATGTTTTAAAGCATGTGTCTTGTGGTTGAGTCTTGTTGGGGTTGTTTTGTCTTCAGTGTCATAGGTTCGAGTCCTGGCTCCGACAATTTGTTACATTTAATTACGTTTAATACATTAGGCACGTTACATTTATATCATTATTTTATTATCTGATGCCAAAAAAAGAGAGTGAGAAAGTGTGCGGGAGCTTTTACTTTATTATATAAAGCATATAAGAAGCCCTTTGTGAAAATTGCTATCAAATCAACATGATTTGAAGTTTAAGTATTGATTTCAGAGGAACAGGAGAGACAATTTGTTCTAAAAAATAAAAAAAAAACGCTCATTTGACTAAAAGCTGCTTTGAACAGAACCACATGGTCTGCGGAGACTTCAGTTTGAATCAGCAGCAGCTTTGTAAGAGAAACTGTTAGCCCCCACCTGAACCGAGCACATATTCCCTCAGTTTGGTAAAAGCTCCTTGAAAAAAGTGTCAAAATATCATTAAAGATGAGATGAAAACAACAAGGCAAAACAAAAAAAGCCAAAAAGAGGAGCAACAGAAAAGAAGACAAAATGCAATGAAAATGTGTCAAAAATGTGATGAAAACCCAACAAAGAAGAGCGATTTAAAAATAAAGAGTCAACGATAAGGAAAAAGATCAATTTAGATTAGTTTTGTAGGTCTTAGCTTTCAAATGAGTCGTTAGTCTGGCCTATTGGCTGTAACCTTATGGTTTTGGGTAAAGCTGAACTGGAGAAAATGCACTTGGTTAAGCTGGGGGTTAATCTATTTTCTATTCCATGTTAATGGACACACCTAGCCTGTTGTACATGTTTTTGGTGGTAGGGGAAACCCGAGTACCCGGAGGAAACCATCGCAGACACGGGGAGAACATGCACGATGGATTAAAATGTTAAATATAAATAATAATGGAATTGTAAAAAAAAAAAAACATGTGTATAGCTAAATCTACAAAGGACATTTACATTATTATTGCAAATAAATTGATGCAACATAAGATTATGTTTTGTATGTATATATATGTGTATATATGTGTATGTGTATTTTATATTGATCTTGCCTCACCCCTGATCCCGAGCTCTATTAGCATAGCTGGCTTTTCAGACCATCGATTCACTCACTATCCAGACCATCAAGCAGTTCTACATTTGACATGAGATGTCTTCGGGACTGCGTCTATGAGTCTGACATTGTTTCTCGAGAGTATTTGCCGCAGAGCTTTAGATTTAACGATTTGTGGCCGAAAGCAAAACTGCACTAACCTCCCCATGTATTAGGGGTCACTGGAGACATTTCATCAGCAAAAACATTTGAGCACCACAGCGGACGGCCGTGACCACTTGGGAGACAGTGTTATTTCACTCACGCTGAGTAAGATCCCTGGACAAAACAATGGTAAAAAGATACAAACAAAAACAACATCTTTTTACCGTGACCTTTGGTGCAACAGCACGGACACTGGGAAACTACAGCTATGGGCTGTTTGTCCAGTCTATGGTTCATTCTGAGATTTTTGGGCTTCCTCAATACGTGAACATAAATCTGCATCTCTTTAGGACGTTCCTGGTTAAATAAAAAGGTCCTTTGGCCGTTTTAAAGATGTTTTATTGACAGACAGAGAACAGATTTTTAATAACTTAAGTACCCACTGCTGACTGTACTACACAGTCTTACTGTCCTCAGCGCAGTACTGCGGAGTTGACTGTCTCACAAACCCACTGTCACATAATCCCATCACCGCAGCTCACAAAGTGCTGTCATATTTTATAATAAAGTCGTCAAGAAAAGGGCACATTTGACGATGTGAGTATTTGCAAAGACAGCACAATCCCATTTCTGAGCAGGTGTTGTGTCACTTAGCGTCAACCTCATATCCTTTTTAAGGCGGCAGAATTTACAGCATCTCCTTATGCTTTGAGGTCGCCTGGTGAGACCAGAATGATTCCCCTCTATATTTTTTATACAGAAGGGGATCAGTCTTAGCCATCCGTAAACTTCGGTCAATTATCATTTCCCTACATGTACGTCTGGGCTTGATCTCAGTGGCTGCGTTACATCGCTTGACTTTCTACCTACCTTGTAGGAGACGTCAAGCATTTGCGCCGATTTGCGGGTTGTAGTTTGGCAATGGCGGCGGATCCGAAAGTAATGGAAGTTCTTCAATCCGTCCTGGCTCGGCTCCCAAATATCCAGAAATTAAAATTGGAGCCTTGGAATGTGCAAGGAATGTCCCCAAGAGTTATGACAGAGTTATGACAGAGTTATGACAGAGTTATGACAGAGTTATGATGCTGCTTCACTCACTCGGGCGCATTACATACGTCACAACCAAATGCTAGCGAAAATCAGATCCAATCGTTTCAAAGGAGTTCACCCCTCCCACCTGATAATGGAGCTCAATTGTGAAAGTCCAGACCCTTGTACGAAATGCACTGAGTAAGAGGGTATGGTAAAACCAGGCTAGATCAGTCTGGACACCCCAACAAATGTGTTTATTTGCGTCACAATCTACGAACGGAGTGTGCGAGAGAATCAGCTGTAAATGACCAAAAACACATCGACAGTAGGTGAGTTTCGTGATCCATAATATTAACGCAAACCCGCTAATAACACCGCATCAGCGATAGACGCCCGCCCTTTGCTGATTGGTTGACTCTGCTTCCAGTTTGCTTGCGTATGTACCGCTGTGGTAAATGGAATCAACACAGCGGTGACCAGACTCACCCGAGGGTACAGTGGTGAGTCTAGCTTTGAGGCTGACTTAGAGCACATGTCCGTTGAAACATTTCAGAGAGGCAAATCTATCTCAAACGTCCCACTGTAATTTTGAACAAGGGCTATTCTTGTCCACACTCTCGCTGCGCAGTACGTTCTCTATGCCCCGCCATGACGTCTGGCATGAGTAGAAACACATGTATGATTGTTTTGGTTGATAAAACAGAGGGCAGATTCACACAGACATGGCGTGACGTGCAGCGCGGATTGCCGCTTTAGTTTCAGATGAAAGAGGGTAGACCGACAGAAGAGCGGCTGCACACATCTGCGCCAAGGGACCCTCCGACCACCTCAGTCATTCACTCAAACACATGAGCCACCTGATATTCCCTCACGGTTTCCATCCAGGTACTGACTAGGCCAAGGAAATCTAACAAGACAATAACAATTAGCTGTTTACCTCTTGACTTATCTTACTCACATTAAACAACAGCCGTAGCATAACTTCTTGGCAGAGGTATAAAGTTCTTTGCTTGGCTTTAATTCAAGGCCAAAACTTTACACTATACTTCACAGACTTATAATTTGTTATATTGCAGCTTTCTGTAATTCATTTTCCCTTGGCATACACTTTATTTTATAACAGTGCTTTTAATCTTTAATGCATCGGCATTGTACAAACTCTGCAAGTTGGTTTATCTAAAGAGTAGTAAAAGAAAAAAAGCTGCTTCCTTGCTCCACACCGGCAGGCATAAGCAAATGTATTCAAGCTAAATAATGTGTGTGCTTTCGTGAGGATGATGTTAGGCATTAGAGCCAGCTTTTGGGCTATATTTTGCCCGACAGAGGTGATTAAAATTGCACTCGTGTCATGAGAATTACTGCTTACTCCTTTAAGTCAAAAATCTTTCTATCTCTCCTCCTCATACCTCTTTACTCCTGACTTGTGCACTTTGCCGGTTTGTTTTCCCAGCATCTCCGAGGTCTTTCATTGTCAAAATGCAAAAACAAATCCACTGTTTTGGAAGACGACTTTTGGGAAAACGGAGAGGCACACGGCCAGTTTTGAAACCAGTATACTGAGGGAGGATGAAGGAGGGAGCGCGCATTAAAGAGCAAGGAGAGGAGTGCACAGGATAAATAATCATACTTCCGCGCGCCCATGACGCCGAAAAGCTACCATCTGAGACAGGGCCACAGATTTGCATTACAATATAAATGGGAAGTCGCTGGAGCTGAAAGGGTGATGTGAAGTCATTCAGACCCCCACTCGTACTCACTGACAGGTTACCCCCCATCCTCCTCCCATGCACGTACGCACATGAAGTCAAGTTTATGTTTTGTGTGAGGACTCTACATCGTGAAGAATTCACTTTCAGTCGACTAAGCCTAAGCTTTATCAAACAATTGCAAATCCATATTGAAAAAAAGAAAAAAGGTGCAATGAGTTCAAAGACACACGCTGAGAAACATCATTTGAACTTATGTCAGACCTTCAGATTCCAAACAAAAACTAAACCTCCTTCATCCAGGAAAGTCCCACAAGAGTTTAAATAGTTGTTTCAGAGACGTCCTTACCCTCTAAATAAAGGTATTTAATAAAAGTCTGGATAGGACATGAGGCTCGTTGATGTGGCAAATGTAGCGGCCATCTTGTGACTCGCCGGCAAGGTGAACTCCTATAGCAACCAATGCAAAACCAAGGGGAAGATTTTCATTGATCCAACGGCAGAATGTGAGATGCACTCAGTGTTTGTGATTCCCTGTATCTCAGTCAGGATTTAATTTCTTTGTCTTGTTTTTTTAGTAGTGTTGTTTTCTCCATTCATTCCCAGGGTTCGTGGTTAGCATATGTTTGTTAAGTGGGACATCACACACACACACAGTAATAAGCTACATCTGGATCCAAACTGTGGTTAGTTCCATTGACAAACAGCAAAAAACACAACTTTACCTAAATGTCCTGCTGAAATAACAACAGATGAAAGGCCAAAAACTGTTTTACACCTAATTAGTTCACCTTTTCTCCAGGTAAAAAATGTTACACTACCCTTGATTCGTTGTACCAAACTAAATTTAGTACAATGTAATGAGCTCTGTAACAATGTGTAGTAACGTGTTAGATACACAATGGAATAATATGTATTTGTAGTTTGTAGGTACATCATGTAATAAGACATAACTCTAATCCTAACCGTAAGCCCTAACCCTAAGGGTCTGGTGTCCTATTACATTATGTACATACAAAGTACTAATACAAGTTATTCCATTGTGTGTCTAACCCATAGGTACAAGTTATTACGGACTGTTACAAAGCTCATTACATTGTACTAAATTTAGTTAAGTACAATGTATCAGGGAACTGTAAAATATTGTGAGCCTTCATTGTGCATACATGAATGAAAATCTAGAGTAAATGTAATATTTCTGTGCGATCAGATGTTTCAAAAGAGCCTCGGCTCAGGTAACAATCAGCTCAATCCCATTATTGTGAATAGGCTAAAGCTCCGTTGGACCCGGAAGTGGAGCGATGGCGTCATCACTTAAAAAGCATGTTCCGGTGGTTAGCATTCATTGCATCACTGTCCCATGTTCAATAAATATTGGTCTGGTCATGTAGTGTTATAAACTACAGAAAGAAGTAGGAAACAAATATAAATAGAACTGAATTATTTGTCTTTGAACAAATGTCGTTAAAATCTCCTATGTAACTGAAATAACATTTGAAAAGCTCCAAAAATATCATTTCCTTGCCATATGACATAAGGTCAGTCACAACTATCGAAGTGAAAGTGGTAGATAAAACCAGTATCAAGGAAATAAGTGGTGTTTCCCATTTGAGTACATGGGTTAGAAGGGCCAGTCACAAGATGGCCGCCAGAATTGCCATTTCTTCCAACGTACTACCACGGCCATGTCCTATCTAGAGTTTTACTAAATATCTTTGGCTCGGGAAAACATTACCATACAAAACGGCCCTGTCTGGGGTTTTCTTGTGGCAGATGCTCTAAAAATTAAGCCTCGTCTCTCTCATAAGGAAAACAAGTCCCCTGAAGTGACTATCTGAATATCGAGTCCCCACGTGACTTGTTAAGCCCGTACACGCACAGAAACACAGAGCAGTAAGCACTTTGTTGGCACACATGATGCAAACCGCGCACTTTAGTCACTCCACTGCCCCCCATCACCATCTCTGCCAGGATTTATTCTCCTCCTTCTAACACTTTTTGCGTCTTTCTTCCCAAATGCCACGTCCCGGAGCACGCGTGGAGCGGGCGGGCTGATAGCGTACGCTCTGGTGGCTCGTCCTTTGAGATGTGATCTTCAGTGAACCTTCATAGCTGTGTTCACGTACGGGGAGGCAGGCGAGAGTAAAAAGGGGAGACCGCTGAGGGGAGATGCAAATGCTGTATATGGCGCACAACAATCTGCTGCTTTAAAAAATGCCCCGCGGCAAGAGCAAAATATGTTATCTCCTACTTTTATTAGAGGTAAACACTCGGTGGGCTGGCTCACTGCTGGCTTTGTGTAAATGCGTTTACTCTGGCGCTAAAGGCCAATCCTGTTTCATATTGTTTTATTGCAGCTGTAATAGGTTTACATTTGTGTCTTTTGAGCTGCAGTGGACCATGGGCGTGCAACTATTAGGTATTCTTGTTTCTCACTGTAAAAATGGAAAACAGCCACGTAAGCAAATCTGGGAGTAAGAACGGCATCCAGATACACATCATGACTATTGACCCAGAGAGCTCCAACCGTTTTTGGACTTGACATCCCTTTCTATTTGGGGCGCTGCTAACATATCAACTAAAAAGTGCCATCAAAAGCCCGGCGCTCAGTCCATAAAAGGACATTAACAGCAGCGATTGGCATCACGCTGCTGCACGACCGAGTGGTACAAACAATCGTCTCTGTACAAGTGACCCGTTTGACTTGTGTTCACATAAGCGCTCCATTGTGAGCCTCTTTAGTGCCTGCGACCCGGCCATTATGCCTCTCCAGTTTGCTGATTCTGATGCTTTTATGGTGATTCACAGATCCTCACAGTGCTTGTTTGGTTGGCTCGTCGAATTCAATATTTTAGCCTCGTGATTTACACCGCGGCTTTTCTCATCAAACTTTCAATATGACACTCCCTTTGACATTTATTTAGGCGGTGTATGCATGCCGCTCGCGCTCCGCCGGTTTATGTATGAGTGGCGGTGGAAACTCACGCCCTCAACAATGTGATGCATGAATATTTTAGGTGGAGAGGCACAGATCTAAGCGCCAGGCCTCTTGACTGTAGGACATTGTTGTTCTGGCATGTGACAAGATGTTGTATGGTCGGTGTTAAACTGAGGAGTTGGTGCCTGCGGTGGCGGCTCGGCATCGACTACCCTTAAGTTTTCACAACAGAATAGTCAGAAATACTTGATGTGTTCGTGCAGCGTGACCCGTCTTGGGCTTTGAGAAGCTGTATGCCCAGAGACAGAACAAAACTATCTGACACATGAAGATAGTAAGTGCGTTGTCTTAAGTTCGGGAGAAGGACCACACCTCATGTATGCCTCTTTTCGGTCTCTTTCCTGTAAATACCTCGTCTCCCCACTGTTCCCATTACGTGACCCTCCCTCCCACCATATTTCACCATACTTTTCATTCCTTCTATCGTTTAGGTCGAGGGGGATGAAAGCCCTTGAGCTTGTCGTCTCCTTTGAAAGCCCCAAAACGGCAGTCGTCACAACATCTTTACATGTGTCTGGTCCTTGTGAGTGAAATTGTTTATTAGAAATTGCTATATTGATGTAAAATGGCGTGTCCATACCCTTAATCTACTAGACATGTCATGCAATATCCAATTTCTCCCATTTCTACCCATGTAATAACATCGTTCCCTCATCAAAGACGTATTTTTGATTCATTCATGCCATTATGAGTATTCCTTTTTGGTTCAGTCATTTCTTCTTCTGCTGAAGTGCTCCAATCAGTGTTTTGTGGGATTTTTTTGTAGCACACAAAAAACACGTGTTGAGCTCATAATCCATCACCAGCAGCCTCCGTATGAGGAACCCTGAGCTCAAAGTAATGCCAAAAATGAAAGGTAAAGCTTGCTTTCAGTCTATCATGTGTCATTCCTACCACTACCTGCAGAGGGCGCACCAGGCCAATTCAGAATCCTGCCTGGCTCTTTATTTTGTTTTCTATCAACATTATTTCAAAGGTACCTTAAATAGTGTTTCAAAGTCTAAATTATGCATGATACATGTCCTTGTGACGTTTAATACGAGCGACTGTGATATCGTCACATCCGGGCGGTATATATGTCGGTCGGCAAAACAACACGAGGTAACAGTCATGTGCCGGAAAATACGGAAGCAACAATAACAGTGATCGCTCGTATTGGAACATACTATGACAAAACACAGGTAAGTACAGGTATATTTCAATTACAAAGTTTACAATTATCATGGCCATACCGCCTTTGCTCTGCCCAATCCCGTCAGACCTTGGAAGCTAAGCAGGGAAGGGCCTGGCAGGACTTGGATGGGAGACCGTTTGGGAACACCAGGAAACCGAGCGAATGTAGTGAGTGAGTGAGTGAGTGGTGGTGGTCGGAGGGGCCGATGGCGCAGACTGGTTGCCTCGCTTGCGTTAGTCTAGCCCAGGGCAGCTGTGGCTACAATAGTAGCTTACCACCACCAAGTATGGAGTGAAGGAATAGTGCAATGTAAAGCATCTTTGAGTGTCCAGAAAAGCGCTATATCAAACCAATGCATTATTATTATTATCTTGACAATAAAACTGTAAAAACAATTACAACAATTTTCACTACAAAAAATATATCTTTATTACTTTAGCAGTGAACTTCTTCTTTAAAGATATACTAAATTCAATGAAGCTAAAAACCCGGACACCCCTCCCGTACAGAGTGGATGACTCCCGGGGACTATTTTGGGAACAGGTAAGATTTCAACACTTTCATAATAAAACATTATTGAAAATAATGACTTACACTTTTTCTTTTTCAAAAGTTCTTTTTAAACATTTGAAACAATTATATTTGTGTATGTATCTTCTTTTATGTGTCTTCTTTTGAACACCACAAACATTCTTGAAACACTCTATGTAATGGACACAGCTACACTACGTTCCTCTTTAAACAAAGCTTTGCAGAAGAGGAAGAAGAGGAGAAAGATGGCATTTTGCAGTGTTAAAGCTCTGAATAGTGGAGTGGTGCGCACAGGTACAGAGGTGACAGTTTTGACTTTTTCAGTCTATTCAAGTGGCGCGTCTGCTACTGTGCCCACCATCTCATTGTTTTTCCCTTTGAATCGCACCGAGTCGGCCCATCTACCAAAAGTCATGGAAAAAAAGACCCAGAGATAATAGCTGCTTTTGTCAAAGGCGGCTTTGAAATATCACATATTAATAGACGCCATTTCAGAAGTGATGTTGCCATTAAGATGGAATAAAAACGTGATAAATCTCCGCCATAGAGATAATGTGCATTCGCTCCCATCCGCCACAAGGTAATGCGTCTTGTTCACGAGAAACTCCGCGAATTGAATCAAAATGCAATTAATGCCTGTAATATCAGAACATTAAAAGAATGCATCAAGCTCCCGAATGATAGTACAGTCAGAACATTGACATCTCGGTTGCTTTGTTTTTCCTCTGCGCTTACTCTGGTATTAAACATTAAACAGGGAAAATCAAAAGCCCTTTTTTGTTTCTTTTCTGTGATGCTCTTGATCAAAAGGTTGAAACGTTCATAAAGACAACACAAACAAAGCACGCAATCACAATCGGTTCAGAGCATGTTTGCAGCAGTTGTCAACACTTGAAGACTATATTTTGTTGACTGTGCGACTGTTTCGTGTTGTCACGTAGTGTGCGCTTGATATCAGCAGTGTACAATTAGTCTATAGATTGACTAATTGTTTTTGAACAGTTCTTTTATGTTTTGATCAAACATAATGAAATAATCAAACCTGTTTTCAACAAAGCAAATGGTTTAGGATTGTTTTGTCAAAACCTGGAACATTTCTGATCCTGAACTAATGGAGATTTTAAAATGTAAAATACTGGAGTCGTCATTCTCTTAAAAGCATCTGGACACCGTGTTGATGTTTTTACAAATAGTGTTCCAAAAAAAGTGACAAAAACACTGCACAAATGAAATAGAAACATTTAGAAACATAGAACATTTTTCTAAAGCAACAGAAAAGTGACAAAAATGCAGCAAAAGAGCAACAAAAACATGACAAAAGAGTAACAAAAACATGACAAAAGAACAACAAAAACATGACAAAAGAGCAACAAAAACATGACAAAAGAGTAACAAAAAAGTGATGAAAATGAAAAGGAATGTCAAAAAAGTGACGACCACGTGACAATATCGCAAGGAAAAAGATGGGTAGATGGGTTTTGTATTATTCAAATGAGGCATTACTCTGGTCTATAGGCTGTAAGCTTTTAGATTTGGGTAAAGCTGAACTGGAGAAAATGCCCTTGGTTAAGGAGGGGGTTTAGAAGTTAAATAAAAAGTATTAAACCACACCTTTGCTCAGTGATTCATACACAAACTGTGTCTCATTAGACAAGGATCGATGACAGACAGTTGGCAATGGCGTTGTGATGAGACGTTCATGACCGAGCGGCTCTTTTGAACAGCTTTAAGGTGAACGGTTCGAACCGGATCTCAATTTTGAAAAGAGCTGGATCGTTTTTCAATCAATTTTACCCAGAACTCTCCCGAATGAACACAAGAATCAGCCCAATGATGGAGCAGGCGACACAAGTGAAAGCTTTTTGCACTAGTCAAACCGAAATGCACTAAAAATGATTTGTCAGACAGTTGCAGCCTCTTTTTATTAGTTGCGGCGAAAGATTTTATTATAAAAGCGTTTTTCAAAGCGTAAATATCATCAACATTGTAATGTTAGATAATTGAAATGAAAAAAGTGCCTTTTATCGATTGTGTCATAAAGCTTCAGCGCATATATAACCTGGGAGACCTACCTGAAGCGTTCAAGGTAACATCCATCCATCCATCCATCCATCCATCCATTTTCTTCCGCTTTATCTGGGGCCGGGTCGCAGGGGCAGCAGTCTCAGCAGTCTCAGCAGTCTCAGTAGTCTCAGCAGTCTCAGTAGTCTCAGCAGAGATGCCCAAACTTCCCGATCCACGCACACCTCCTCCAGCTGTTCTGGGGGGACCCCGAGGCGACACCAGGCTAGCTCGGAGACATAGTCCCACCAGCGTGCCCTCCTTACCAATCATCCAATCACAGTCCCATCTCAAGCCGCGCCTCCGCGACAGCCAATCACGCAGCTGCTCAAGCCATTCATCACCCAGCATCCCCTTCGTAAGCTCCCTCGTCCACCACTCTGCCTTTTCCCAGCTGTGCTACGACCCTCCTCCGCCCCTCCGCCCCCACCCCGGGTCTCAACCTCGATCACCACCAGTGTCCAGGCCCCCGGAGGAAGACTATCATTCTATCATCGCCACGTATTTCATGTCATCATTGCAATCTTCCCGCCAGGGTCTGAACCTCAATTACGACTCATGTACAATAAAACCTTCCTAACGCCACTCTGTTTCTGTGATTAATCTGGCTGGAGTTACTAAAATTTCATATTAAAAAGAGCGAGAGTCTTTTGAACGGCTCTTTGCAATGAATGGATCCCAAGGACTCGAACAAAACCACCTGGGGGAAGCCGTATGTACCAAAAAAGTTTACCTGGAGGGCGACAAAGGGCTAAAGTTTCACTGACATAAGTTGTTTGCGAGTGGATGCCCGCCAAGTCCCAGAGATCTGATAAATAATACTCCAAAATAAGCCCAAGGAGTAGTCAGTCACTAGCGTTTTACGTTAGCAGGCAATTACACCACGTTGGCTTTGAGGGCCAGGCATTTATATCGAGGCGTCTCCTTACAGTGGCTTTGTGCAGGAATCACATAAGCAACTACACAACTCAATGTTATTTCCTCTCATTTTCATCGTTTCCCCAGCCCTACGACTCACCGGGGTCAGTAACCTCAAGCACATCACTTGTCTCCTGTTACGGCTTTTATTCCTTTGTTTTAAACCAGTGACAGTTTCCATTTTGAGATCTTCTGCCGTGCTCTGACCCACGCTGTTAACCTCCGCCTTTGATACTATTTGCAGCCGCACTTCAAAACTAACCCTCGCCCTCAAGTTTTTATGGCAGAAGTATAGAAGATTAAGACACACACTAAGACACACTCACTCGCTTTTCAGTGTGCATCATGAAACTACAGAATGTGGTTTATATTATGTTTAGTTATTACCCGTAAATTGCCACAGCCCTATATCTCAAAAACAGCATTTCGAGTGCAGAAGAAAAATGGACAAAATAGGCCTACGCAGTACTATCTGAAACGTGCAAATGAGACTCCAGGTTTTTAATGGGGATACTTACATTTTCAGTGACAATTTATCAATGCAAAGCCCCTTGAGATGAAAAATCTGATGCCGCCACACATATTCAGAGGATTTTACACCTCCGGCTGTCATTATCCATCCACAAATAAAATATATCTCCTGCTTTATCTTGTGTGTGGCATGGGTCGCTGGAAGCTGCAAACGGGCAGACAGTGAATCCCAGCTTTTCTCCACTCTCCCCGCACCGCACACAGCAGCATGATCCCCGACCAGCAGCACACAAGGCTGCAGGATAAAACGGAGTCATATAAGTTGACAAAACATGATCAATGCTTTCACGTTAGAAGAAAAATTGTTAAAAACTCAAATATTAGGGCTTGCTTTTGTGTGAGATGCGGTGTGTGTGATAGAGGTGGCCATAATTTTCTAATCATTTAACACAAGGCCAAACAAAACAAGGACGTAGCATCTTCAGCCTTTATGGCGGTGACCTGCGCGGTGCAATGAGCCTGAATAGACGTGAAGACAGATGTCTCCATACATTACATTTAGCCTCTAAATCCATTTAAGTAATCTTCAAAGGTCTGCACTTTATACAAGACCCCTTTTTCATTTCTTGTCTGATCTGCTTTCAACAGTAAATTAGTTTTGGTATTGCCACTTGTGCTTCCAATCAAACGTGAAAAGAGTGACCTCCTGGGTCATATACTGTTGGATAAGAGCACCTGAGAATTTATGAAGAGACTTTTCCTTTAATTTATTTTACATATGTCTATTTGTGTGTCATTGGCCATGGTCACTAAGTTATCCAACCTTTGACTTACTGGCGAAAGCTATGAATTTATCTAAATGAGAATAAATCTTCCTGCAGCTTTTGAAAAAAACATTTCACGAACCCAAGTCTTGACCAGGACAAACAAATTACTTTACTTTAATATAGTTAATTCTCCTGCACTTAAATGGTGCCATTCCAGACGCCCAAAGTGTCTTATATTGCATTAGTCAGGGGGGGCAAGTTTGCTCGGTGGCGGCCAATTTTTTGCTTCTAAAAACCCGGGGCCAAACCATCTTTTTGTGGCCCAATGTACGCACAACTTCCTACAAATACCATGGATGTACATTTTATGTGTCCTAAAAGGGGATTTGCATTTAGAGTACTTTACTGGGTATTTCGTTTCTGTTTTCTATTTCTATTATATTTTCTATATAATTCATGTGATAGTGGTTACAGGACACAGTGCAACATACAACTTCTTTCACTGGACTGCAATGGTTTGTACGTAAGTAGGTGCTTTATTTGTCATTGTACAAGCGTACAACGAAATGTGTTCAGGTGTTAGTCCTGAGCTGCTGCGACTGAGCCGCGCCGATCTAACCAGCATGTTTTTAAAGGTAAAAACATGTAAACGCAAAGTGTAGGTCAATTTGTGTTTGATTGATTCTCTTGTTTGGACTCGATTTGGACTTTGACTGAGGCTCCTCCTACTGGCAGCTGTGGGAATAACTTTCTACTTGCGAAACAAACCTTCAGTTTTCATTTCCAGCGTGAGTAACAGCGTCAGCACGGCATAATTAGACTCAGACCCAGTATGATGAGGGATTATGGGTTTTAAAAATGCGGAGGACAGTTTTGGGTTTTAACATTGATGCAATTGTTACCAGGAAGTGCAGAATGAAGCACTGACACCGTAGAAGAAGAAACAGTTAAATTAAACATGATTACTTGAAGATTACACAAAACTGTGCAAATGTAGTGAAATAATACTCCTGGTATGTTTTTTTTTTTTCAAATGAGGGAACAACATTATAACATGGTTGATTTTGTGTGATATGTCTCCCGCTAACAGCCAGCAGTAATGTAAAAAGAGTTAGTACAATAAACAACCAATATAAAACACTATTAAAAAACTACAGTAGTTCAGAAAACAATAGCTACTCAGTGTGTTTTGCAGGAGCTTTTGTCCTATGCACTGCAACACCATAGTTACAAATGGACCAGTTTGGGACCCCATTTTCAAAGGCAAGCATTTTTCTCCCCTAAATATTACAAAAGCCACTCGAGACTTCCAAAAAAATGAGAGAATCAAAAAACCACTTGCAGTAAGCGTTGTGAGCTGGGGCGCTAAAGTAAAGCAGAATTGCTGAGACGGTGGTCATTTTAGCCGTGAGATTGTGTGGACCCGCTGCACCTGTATTGCTCCACGCGCTCGTAAATCACTGTCAAATTTTATTCACGGGAACAGTCCGCTGTATATCCATCCGCCTCTGTATCACATAACCAAAACCGGGCTCTTTCCTTATCGCCCCAAAGCATCGCTGGATCCCCCTATAATTTCCTTCCCTTTGGCTTTTCATTTGCGACACCTCCCGAGCGCTATTACCTTCAGCCGTGACATTTACTCACTCTTTTTATGACAAATTCATAAAATCAGCTGGATGATAGCATGCTGAGGAGAGCAAAGCTTTATGGAAACTCATTATGAAGTATCTATCCCGGGCTGTCTATCGCCCGCACCCCCTCAACATACACACACACACTACTGTCTTTCTCAAACAGAAAAACACAAGCACCAAAGCGGTATGAAAAGTTTGTTTCTCTGTGGAGTGCTCAGATAAGGCTATCATGGCTCGGCTGCGGCTGGCTGATACTAGCTCTCCTCACATTCTTTTTTCAGATCACTGAGGCTGTGTTATTGCCACATTAAGCAGAATAATATTGGGAAAAATGGTCGTGCAGTACATGATGTTAGTACTGTTCAAGATTCAAAAGAAAGTGACAATTTTATAGCCCTCTGTTGCAATTCAGCTACAATTTATAGACTCTATTCACTTCTGAAATTCTGCTGCTTTTGCATTAACAGTCGTGCATTTGAGGACATTTCCCATTGACCACTGTGACTCATGCAGGGCTTCATACTTAGTCACGAGCTTAAATTATACGTGAAAAAACATTCGACACAAAGATGCCGTGAATTCATGTTTCCAACACTGATTTATTGCATTTCTCAAAAAGTTGATTCTTTTGTCGAAACGTTGAACAAAATCCATAGTTTGCACAATTGCCAAACTCTTATTCTCCTTTTGTCCGAGCTCTGAGCACATTTTTGCTCTTTTGAACAGCGTTCATTCACAGCATTCATAATGAAAAAAGACATAACACATCTTTGTTTGTAATTGGTTTTGTGGAAACACACTGACTGAACAGTGAGCAGCGTGTCCTGCTCTTTGTGTGCATGTTTTAACTAAAAAAGTACAACATTGTACTCTACCTGACCCCCCCCAAAAAAATGAAATATAAGTTCTCACCTGGATGTAACTCACTGTCATGATCTGGGGCTGCTGCAGTTGGTCAGGTTTAGGTTCAGCAAAACTAGGTTCCCAAAGAATGAGATGAGCTGAACATCTTCCCTGATGGCACCAACATATTCCAACATGACAATGCCAGGATTCATCAGGCTCACATTGTGAAAGAGTGGTTCAGGGAGTATGAGACATCACTATCACACATGGACTGGCCTCCACAGAGTTCAGATCTTTAACCTCATGAAGAATCTTTGAGCTGTGCTGGATAAGGCTTTGCACAGTGGTCACACTCTACCATCATCAATACAAGCTCTTGGTAAAAAATTAGTGCCAAACTGGATCTTTTGACATTGCAGAAGCTCATTGAAACAATGTGGAGCTGGGTACGGTTATGGTACGATACCAGTATGGTATAAAAAATACACTACTGGTTTATAGAAAAGCTATACGTATTGAAAAAGAGAAAAGAAAAAGTTTTGATGCAATTGGGTCCAGCACCAGCACTGGAGAAAGTTATTTGGTTGTTTCAGCTCAAATAAATCATAGAAATGAAAGGAAATAGTCTTTAATGCATAAATTTACATTATCGTTCTGTTTTATAGTTCTGGGTGACAAATAAAGATGAATTTCTGCCTATATTGGGACAGATAATACGATCGCTTATCTTATCTTGACTTAAATATTTTAGTAGAAATATCGGAAAAAGTATCGCTCAAGTACCGTAAAAGTACTGGTAAGCTTTTTTTTACACTATGCAGCCCTAGTGGTGGTCCAACGAAATATTCAAGTGTGCAACCTTTTTTTTTATGGTGACCTTCCCCCCCACTGTCTGGCAGTGTACAATGTATGAGGAAAATATGCACTATATGCAACATCTTTAGCTTTGTTTGGTGTCAGATTTTTCATAGCATAGTTTGTGGCATAAGAAATATTGTCTTTTGATTCACTTTGTTCTGAGTTTGAGCGCTACCTCTGACAATTTCCAGAATTGATGTGTTGAAATACAAACCCAATTTATCTCTGAATCTAGAAACTTGAAACCTGAAAATGTTGAGAAAGACGTCTTTAGAACACTGCAGTATTTAAACCCTAATTTAAAGCGTTTATGATGCAAGGTTTGTCAATGCCCTGCTGATTCACTCGGTGCTTGTACTGGAGCAGTGAAATCAGGAGGTGCTGTGATGTACAGTCAGCCTGAGAACTGTTTCACTGTTTTCTCTGAGGAGGTTTTTGCAACACGTTTGAGGCTCCATTTCAGATCCACAACACATCCCATTCCCCACTGTTACATCTGTCTGTGGACACCATATGAAAGCACTTTAACATTTCTGCTACTTTTAAGAGAGTGCATTTCCCAGTCCTCATTTTTAATTCACGAGTCAGCTTCACATATAAATTCCAGTATTATGTTTGTTTCCTATCCTTACATCACCACTCCTTAGGTACAAGTGCCCACTTGTGAAAAACTGAAGCACATATTTGTACAATGAACATGTTTCAAGGCTACTCTATAATTGCGTATGATTTTTGAAACAGTCCAATCCTCAAGTTTCATGCTATGCAGTTTCCATACTAAATATTCAGTTAAATCAGAATTACTTTATCTCTCATTGTGGCCACAGAGCTATTGTTATCAAAATATATTTACTTGGTTGTTCGGTTGCGACAGTACATTAACACACAAGACAAAATCACATGTAATTGGTTAGTTGTCAATGGCAAATTTACATCCGTTGCACTCACAAACACACTCTCATTCATCCTGGCCCAAGAGCGACCCTATTTTGCACGTCCAATCAATCAATCAATCAATCAATCAATCAATCAATGGTTTTGTACAGCCCAATATCACAACAGGAGTTGCCTCGCAGGGCTGCATCGAACATTAAGGCAATAAAACAGAGCAGTGAATATGACAATGTAAAGTTCAGGCGATTAAGTATCCAGGCAAACATAATGTCCAAATAAGCGTCGGCAGCAGGTGTGGGTTTCCCCTGTCCTTAGACTCTCCATTACGGCAAGGAAAAACTCAAAAACCCAGGGGGAAAAAAGAGAAACCTTGGGGAGAACCACAGAAAGAGAGAAAATATCTGTGGAACTTTATATGTATTATAAAAATGAAAAATCGATTTGAACATGTTTACCTCAGATCTGGGGACAAAGATTACGTTTATACATTATTTATATATATCTGAGAACAGACTGCCTGGCTATAACTAGCAACACATCCTTTACTTTTTTCTACAAGTACAAGACAGAGCCTTGCCTGCTGGAACACTATGCCTCTGGCAAGAGCACTAACCGCTGTGCCATCCTTCACTCATATGAAGAACATCCTGTGTAACAGGGGTACTCAAATGCAGCCCTCAGCCCAATTTTTGGTGGCCCTCAGGCTTTTTGTTGAAGTGGCACACATTGCCAGAGATGACACTTTTTACACATCACTTTATACAGAGACAGAGCTGGTTCCAAGCATACATAAAGGTGAGGAGAATGGTTCAACCCCTTAAATGCACAATGTATGGCTGCACTGACCACTGATCCGTGGCCCTTGATGAATAAAGTTTGGACACCCATGCTGTATAGTGTGCAAAAATGCTTGTGAAGAACTTTATTATTTAGATGAAATATACTCTGTAACATTAACTAAATTCTGGTTTATGGCAGTCGTTCCTCCTCTGCGCTCATTCCTGTCTGCTCTCGTATGTCCTGGCTCCACTTTAAATCTGCCTCCTCTGATTCTGATGAGGAAAATTCACACGTCTAACTTTTCACCTAAAGGCTGGAGTTTTCATTACCGGACCAAACCATGCTCTGCTTGCTTGTGTCCGTTTCAAATCAGAGCACAGGGAGATAAGACGCCACGACACACACTGCTGAGGTGAGTTCACCCAGAGCAAGATGTGCATCATCAAAAGCAGTTTAAAAATAGCCCTGTGTTAAAACGCAGGACACGTGAGGCCTAAAGTTTTTATGAAAGCATCTGGCAGCTTCATCTACCATCTCTGACAAATGCAGAGGTCTTCGGATGTTATGATTATTTTATAGCCCCCGTTATTTGAAGTTAAACTAACAATACAGAACTAAAAGACTGAGGTGAGATACATTGTTCTACTTTTAGCATGGATCAAAATCTGAAAACCTCATTCTAAAAGGCACTAATTAAATACTGTATGGCGAGCAGTGGCCACTGCAATGTTGCACAGCCACATGCAGATAGATGTAGCTAGTGATAAGCCTGCACAAAATACAAAGTCAATTCATAATTCATTAAAAATAAATTGGCAAATTAGAAAATGCAAAACTAAAATATGAGGAAAGAGACGGGTAGTAATCTTCATGGAAAATGCACTGATTTAGCCACAGCAGGAGGTGAACAGCAGTGCAGTGAAGTGAATCAGTAATGCAGTAGTGCCTTCTAGTGGTCACATACCCAAACTACAGCAGACTAATCTCACTACAGTCGGCAGCTGCTACATGTAACAAATAAAGTAACGTGTAATCTAACTTAGTTACTTTCAAAATCAAGTAATCAGTAAAGTAACTAAGTTACTTTTTAAAGGAGTAATCAGTAGTCAGTTATCAGATTACTTTTTCAACACTGAGCTGCCAGCCGGAGGATGACTTAAACTGGGCTTACACTGTGTGATCCTCAGCCTCTCCATGCGTCTCTGTCGTGCAGTGCACAGGGGCTACGAGCCGCGATTAGCGACTCACAACGACCGTACGATTGAAAATCGGTCGCAGGGTTTTAAAACATGTTATTTTTCGCGAGTCGTGCGGGCCTGGCGTTGTGCCAGCGCTACTGAAGCCGACTGAAAGCAGCACAGAGTGGGTGACGTGCAGCTGCAGGTACCAGGAGGAGGAGAGACATGCAGGCGGACAGAGCGCAGAGAGATGAGCGATAACGTCCTCCTGAACAGATCACTGCAGACACGAAAGTCTGCACAAATTTACGCTGGGCTCCTTGTCATTTGTTTCTGAAGTTAGCCTTGCACAAGTTCTTTAATTGATGTTTGGGTGTCTAGACGCTGTTTGAGAGGATGATATGACAGACCAAGCTGTGTCCATGGTAATGCAGGTCATGTCACCCGTACAGTGTGAGCACCAGCATCGTGAGCTCGTTCACTCCTCGTATGCGATTCAGACGCACAGTGTGAGTTGATGATTCATTTAGCTGGTTCAAAATCGTGTCTCCAATCGCCCAAAGCCCAGTTTTACAAATCAATGAATAAAACGTGAAAGCACAGTCAAAGATTCCGATGCGCTTTGTGGTGGAACAACAATAAAGTCCTTTATTCTAACAAGGTAACAAGGCATTTCGACTCAAGTGTGCCTTCATCAGTGCGTTAACATCCCCACAATGCACCGCTGTTCTCCACCGAACACTGTGTGAAAAACAACGGTAGTTCCCCATTCCAACAACTCCTCCCACTGGCAGAGAGACTTGTCGCTGCAGACTCATGTATCAGTGTTCAATAGGAAATAAAGAGTGCCAGTTTTGTCGGAGGCCGCATCTGGAGAAGGTATTTGTGAATGCGTCTTTGAGATTTGTTTGTGTGGGCAGGTGTGAGCGCAGAGACGACTCCAGCCGTATACGCAGAACAATGTGGCTGCGCGGCACAGTCTACTGTACTCCACTCCATGCACAAAAAAACACAAAAATAACACTTTTCTGATGTTCCCGTGAAAACACTTACAATCCTGGCTTCCTGCTGTTGAGATTTTGCAACTAGATTTCACAAATAACATTGTTTATGCCGTTGTTGTACAAAGGAATTGATTGCTCAGTCCAATTATAACAGAGCAGAGGAAACTACACAAACATAAGAACAAACAGAATAAAAGGATCCAGTGTTTGGAGCCGCAGTCGTCCAAGTTACTGAGTCACTACCAATAGCTTTTTTTGGTTGTACTGAAAAGTGTTATTTCTACTTATATGTTTACTTTCTACTATTTTACATAGGGTTGCATGATATAAGGACACATTGTGATATCGATAAATGATAAATGGTCTCAACTTACATAGTGCTTTTCCACCTACATACATTGATACACCAATAATACAACCACTTTAATACTGTACTGTATGTTGTTTTCATGTTTATAACCAGGTCCAGGTAATTTGGGCCATCAAATGTATTCTATTTGGAAATATTTCAGCATATTCACACTTGATTAGACCATTTGCGATTTTCCACTTTACATGGCGCCCAAACTAATTTAGACCTGGATTTCTTGAAAAAGTAAAGCTTGTAAAATAGAGCCGTAATGACTTCAAAGCCTGTGTTCCCACTGTGTTTTGAATTCTGATGCTGTTGCTTCATGTGTGAGTGCCGCGCTTCGAGTGAAATCCTCAAAATCGAAGCGTTTCACAGAGATCAAAGCTCGGATTTCACTTCCCCTAATTTCTGCATCCCCCCCCCCCACTTCATTTAATATTTAACAGGCGTCCGCACGCACCCAGTCGGCTCTGAAATACACACGGAGAAGGAGAGATTTACAGTTTAAAGTTTGATTAAATCAGGATACACATGGGCCAAATGCTGGATGGAAAACAAGATCAGTGTGATATATTAAACAGATGATTTAAAGTGTCATCCATATGGGGCTTAAAAATAAAAAAACTTTGGGTGCCTAAGCATTGATATTTTACGTTTTATAATTTGAAATAATGTCTCTTTAAGAATGAAATGGTCAATGAAATAAAGAGCTGGTGAAGACCTTGACGGGAGCTCCTCCTACTGGCAGCTGCAGGAACAACTTTAAACAAAAATTAATGTCCAGGTTGGACCTACGGCGCTGCTAGCAACTCCAGCACGGCGCGAAGAATGGCTCAGAATTGATGTAATGTTGGATTATGTGCTTTAAAAATGTGGAGGACAGTTTCTGAGTTTGAACAATGACGCCGAAGTGTACCCGAAGTGCAAACATGAAGAAGAAGAAACAGAGCATTTAACAGCTTTGCCAGAGGATTACTCAAAACTGTGTGAATGTTGTGAAACACTACTCCAGGTATAGGTTTGTGAAGAGAGAGCAATGTTATTACATGGTTTAAAGCAGAACTAAGTAACTCATGCCCCTAGAGGCCATAAGCGCCACTGCAGGTGTCGTAGCATTTTGTGGTTTTTTTACTCATTAATTGTCCGTGAGAGTGAATACTGACAGAAAAGACAAAGGGAGAGAAGGATATTGTACATTGTGCCACAACTCAATGACACAATGGAGATTTTTTTTTTCACTCAAACCTGGCTGTAAATACTGCGAAAGTGGCGCTAGCCCACAGTTCGCAATGGCCGTCAGCCTGTTAGCTTCTTCTTCGTGATTCTATTAGTGTGTATTGCGCCTCTGACCCGGAAGCAGGGAAGTTGCAAGGGTGGTTTTCTGGACAGAGACACCAGAGGGAGATGAAAGGCCCCCCAATCATCCCATTAACACTTGTATTGCCCCCAGAGGGACTACGAAAACAATCTATTAAGGTAAACAAGTTATTTTGATCTTCTTTAAAGGGGCTCGATGCAAGTTGGCCATCTTATACTCAATACTGCCACCTCAGGTCATACGTGTAACTGCACCTTCTATATTAAGCTTGTGCATGACGGCAATTCGGACCCAAAGTAAAGCTCATTCTACACATTAGGACATGGCTGGAACATGTAGGGGAAGGAAAATACATCATTTTAACATTTAAACACATTAAACTCTATATACTCCCTTTAAAGCTCAAAAGGTTGATTATTGTATGTCCACTTAAATAGATGCAAACATTTCATAATGTTTCTATCCTCAATCACCTCTTACTTCTTCTCGTCATCTGTCCGTTGCTGTTGATGTTTGACTCCCAAACTGCGTTGCAATGTTTACACATAACCTTTAGATGCTACAATTCACTTTAAATGAAAACATGATTTTACAAAGACAACATCACAATATGAATTGAGGTCCTATAGGCTGGCGTTTGCTGCCTTGGGGTCGTTTAATCCAAAAAACAGTGGATAGAAGAATGAGGAATTGAAAGTGGATTATCGTTGAACAAAATATATGTTAAAATACTGGGGTTGGGGTCACTATTGTGTGCACTGGTAAAAATGGACAGCAAAACTGAAATTGAAATTCCTCTGAAATCTCTGAAACCGAGTGAAAAAATGATTAGCTCTTGAGGCCAGATGATATTTGCTTTTCCAGAGCACACACGAACCTCTCTCCCCCGTGTGGGCTTCGTTGTCTGAAAAACAGTCAGAAAATGTCACCTGCGCTTGCATCAGACAGGCTGCAGTAGAGTTCAGGATGGAATTTTATAAGCTGAACACTATGGCCAAAACATAGTCACCACAAATACTAATAGCTCTTAATGGATAAACTCTGTGTTAAGTCACACTCGCTTGTATAAAAGACAACAGATGACCTTGTATTATTGGACAGTTTTGCATTATTGGCTGTGCATTTTGTTCCCTTGGCCAACTGAATTAAACGGTTTCCTTGTGATTTTTCGATGATGTCTTGGGCAGTGTTTTTCAACCTTTTTTGAGCCAAGGCACATTTTTTTCATTGAAAAAATTACGGGGCACATCACCAGCAGAAAATGTAAAAAAATATGTATCTCTGTAGCCTATATTCAGTCGTTCTCATCAAAGTGTCTTGAATAGGAGCACCGTATAGCAGGGGTAGGCAACGTCAGGCCCGGGGGCAAAATTCGGCCCTCCAGCATAAAACCTTTGGCCCCCAAGAGAATTTTGAAGAAACATTTATTCATAAATCAGAGACCAAATACATGAAAAGGACTCTAAAATGTGGATAATACTGTCAATATTTTCACATTTCCCAGCAAAACACCCCATTAGGTCATATATTAAAAGCAAATCTTATATTTGTAGAGAAAAGGGCAAAAATTGTGAGTTTCGGCCCTTGGTGTTTTGGCAATGAAAAAATTCGGCCCTCCATGACACAAACTTGCCTACCCCTGCCGTATAGTCTCGCTAGCCACAATGCCACTGTCACCGCCACCTGCCACATCCATGCATCACTAATTCACTTGTCTCAAAGAAATTAGCTACCTGATATGGAAGAGTATTACATGGTTACTCTGACGATCACTAGACACCACTGACACTCGAAAACGGCACATTGTTTGCGGATAATAATGAATTTGTTTTAAAGAAAACAACTTGGTGAAATTGGATAATTTCCCAAGGCACACCAGACACAGTGGTTGAAAAACACTGGTCTTGGGTATAACAAGTACTGTACATGTCAAAAAGGCCAGGTTGCCCCCGTTCATGCAGTTTTGGCACCCTCTAGTGGTGACTTTTCTTAGCATAGTTTAGTTTTTATTTAGGCACCTTTGCGGCCACCTATAGTTAAGGCCCACATTGTTGTGTGCATGAATTATCATGTAAGTGTCTCCTTAAGACAATTTATTGATGTTTATGTGCTTAGTATAACTTGCTGTAGTGTTTCTCATGTTACGCATATTACAGCTAATTAGCATAGCACAGACAAGACATGTGTAATACTTGTTTATTGATTTCTGTATTTTGTGTTTTTTGTGTTTGCAGAAACCACACCCACACATTTCAAAATTCAACAAAGTCAATTCACCAAAAGAACGTATTGGCTCGGTCATTTCACACGGACTATATAAGGCTCTAACAGGCCTACTGCAGCGGTTATCACCCTCATAACTATTCATTTACACCAGCAAATACTTTTCAGTACATTTTCCTATCATTCTGTTGGAAGGCAACATTTATAGAGGAACAACGGCCAAAAGAATCTCAAAAAGTAAACAATGTAGCATGCAGCAAAACCATATACCGCAATCTGGCTAGTCTGTTAAACCTACTAGCCATTACCATTAGCCTGTTCAATGTATTTTTGTCGCTATATTTAGCCATCAAACATCCCGAATTATGAACGATCCAGGTGTTTTCAGCTGTTGTCAACCCATCAACCACATTTAGGTGATGTGAGAGCCTGGTTAGAAATCCTTAATGAATGTACAGATCTTTTGAGATTTTATCAAGAATTAGCATATATAAGTGGCCTCTGAGCTAAATGCTAATTCAGCATCAGTTAAGTGGAGTCCAATACACATCCAAAAGCCACTGAACGTCATCTTATGAGATCTTAATGATAGAGAAACCACGGAAATTATGTAAAAAAACAGGCATGTCACATCACACCATACTTTAATATAGAGACTGGCTTCACAATAGATTTGTATGGGGAAAGAACACTCAATTTCAACAGGTCCATGAAGCCATTAGCTAACAGAAGTAGGTGCAGGTAGGAATCGACTTCTGCGAACATGGTCAACTTTTAGGCCACCACAGGTAAATTCATCAACACACTGAATGAATATGAATATTGTTTATTATTATTATACTGTATTTTTCATTTAAACTTCATTCACTTATTGTTACTTTACACTGAGCAAGAACTGTTCAACATGTCAAGGTCATGATCACCTCCAGCGCTGTATCCGGTCATACACTATAGCTATTTGTAATCATTCCCCCATATACGCCCTTTACACATTTGCAAAGTCATTGTCTGGTTAATGCTTCAGTGACACAAGACCTTGCCCTCGTTTCTATGGTGACGATGTTGCGAATAATATATATTTGCACAGTAATTTTGCGCTCCACTGACGCCAAAAGCCTAAGCCAGCAAATAATAGATTAATAAATAACAATGGAATACTTTATGGACAATTAGACCATGACAAGTTCTTAAAGTGCTGTAGTGCACAACTTTGCAGTACACAATAACGCAGTGAAATAGAGCTCGCCGCTTTGGCCGTTAATGCAAGCGGACACTTTTGCAGTAGTACGACAATAGGCCTAATCGACTGAGATTGTAAGGGAAAATTTTAAATCAATCAATTGGGAAATGGTAATTGCCAGGGCAGCACAACTCTGGAGGTAAATGCACTTCTTTAAGTTAGCGAGATTTGCATTTGTTTTTGCTCTGGACTTTTTAAACATGTCCAGGTGCATTACGATTTGAGAAATGCCTGATAAAGGAACTGGTAAACTATAAACAAAATTCTGCTAACTGTGCCTCAAACATTCGAGTCTATTGCAACTTATTGGCTGCACCACACTATCTTTCCTCATGACTGATGTGGTGGGTCAGTGCAATATTTGTATGTAAATGAGCAGTATGTTTCTCCAAATTAGTTTCATTAATTTTGACCCCGGGTGGTGGCGGTGTTGTGGGCGGTGTAATTGTTGCAGAGCCTTTGAAACAAGATTGACTGGAGTGGAGTAATTACAGCTGACTTGTACCTGATCCAAGCAGACTGAGGGTGTCTGTGTGGGCTGATGGGGGGAGTGAGTGTAAACAAATGCTGTATGGGTTTTAATACAAGTGTTGGAACTACAGGGCAGGAAAGATAAACGCCAAAGCAATATGGTTGCAAACAAACCCCTGAAATGGCTCACATGATGCTGCTCTGGCTTTTCTTTTAGCTTTTGTCCATGTCTGTGTAGGCTCTCAGTCGTACAGGCGTTGCCCATGTTCAATGAAGGTTCTTGAACATGCCTCAAGAACCTTCATTGAAGCTGCTCTCCATGTTATAATGTGTCCTGAAGAAAAGTACTGGGGGTTGTTTTGTCTCATTCAGTCACCTGTGCGCCTCCATTTTGATGGCAAAAGTCAAACCTTTGATGAAAAGTGAGGTCAAAATTCTAGCAGGAGCAAAAACATGGTTTATGTACTCATGACATGAGATAGAGATATGTCTCAGATGCTCGGGTCAGCTTTTTTTCTGACCCGCACCAACCCGACCTGCTGCAATTTAAACCCGACCCACTCGACCCGGAGAATAGCCTCTCAGTTTGCCGACTCGACCGGCACACATTAAAAAACTGCTGCATGAGTAACCCAACCGCTGTCACTCAAACGGGAGCGCATCACGTGACCGTGAGTTTACAGGAGAATTGGCACGTCATGCTTTGTTTTGCTACTGCGCTGATGGACTTATCAGGAAAGAAGAAGCAGAAACTATCATGAGGCTTTACTTCAACCACGTCATGGACGACTCTTTCTGTCAAATTAAACGGAGTTTGGACTAAAGTGGAGCAGCTTACCTGACGCTAAGAAGTTGCTCTCCTCAGGTTAGTAAGACAGAGGCTGCATCTTTTACTTTCACCTTGCTTCTTGGTGATGCATTACTTTCATCACATGTGCGTGTCATTACATGCTTGGGCACTGCTATTGTGCCGCATTTGTAGCGGTGATCAAAGTCATACAGAAGCGATAGGCCAGGTGACATCTAAACAAAACATGCAAGTGATACGTTTACCCCATAAAACTAAACATTCAAGAAAACACAGCTGACTTTGTGTGGCATTTATGGAAAGAATGCACTGTAGTAAGTTTGCTATAATTTTGAGGTACCCGATCCGACCGTTTATGGTCATCTGTCAACTCCTCCCATCTGCGTTGAATGTACCTGGCAGCCAATCAATTCAGCTTGTGGGACGGAGCACACAGATTGGCTGCCAGGTCAACCAGGCTTTAAAGGAACCGGCCACTGTTTTTCCATATTGAGATATGTTCTTACCTTAGTTTAGACGAGTTGATGCATAACTGTCTGGTCTTTACGCATGCGCTCAGTCACGCTTAAACACCTGTTGTTAGCATTTAGCCTCTCCTCCTCTCCTCTATGGACCCAAAGAGGGTGAAGTTAGAAGTGACCAAGCTCTTCCACGTAATACAGTTACACGATCCAAAGTATAGTCACACAAAATTAAACATGTCGACTTTCTAAGCGGATAAAAAGGGGTACTGTATTGTAAGGCGTAATAATACCTTAGGAGCACTTCGACTTCACTGCGTGGACGTCGAAGCGAGTTGTTGATTTTACTGTTGTTCAGAGGAACTGAGCATAACATGCAATCTGGAGGTTATTCTGTATTTCATGCATTATTTGTATCAGTTTGATCCCCTGTTTGGGAGTTTTCAGGATGAAGGAACCAGGAACGCTTTTGTAGGATCTGGCAAAGATTTGAGATGAAATACTGGTGTTAAATGAAAGCTTTCCCGTAACTTTAGTCTGTTCCACGACTCCATCACATCAATCCAAAAGTGTCCCTGAAACTACTAATTCACAAACTAAGCACTGGCTTGCATTGGTTTCATTTTTTACTAACTCTAAACCCAAAATGAATCGACATGTCCCAGAAGAAATTGTTTGTGTAGAATAGAACAAAATTAATAAAATGCGGTTTAGTTCAGACCTTGATGACAGATAACTGAAAGAGAACATTTTTAATATTATTTTGTAGAACAAAAATAAGCATGTCAAGTACCATTACATAAACCAGTTATTTCCAATTATTTCTACATACTTAAAAAGCACACATTTTCCAAAGTTTTCGTTTTTCGCTTAAGCTCTGCATTTGTCCAATTTGCTCCTTATTTTCGTCAATATCCACATAAACCTGGTTATGTCATAGTTAGCCATTAGCGTACTGTCGAAGAGCCTGGATGCGCTCACAAACTCCATTTGACAGATGATGAAAATAAGTGTTGCGCATGTGCAACCTATGGAGTGCTGCCGGTCATTATCCACAAGAACTGGAGGAAGTAATGGCCGCATTTGGTAAAGTTTGCCAAACAATAAGTCGCAGTTCACTCTATAATGAGGTTGTTTTTCTGGCACGCACCTTAGGACCCAATTCCAAGTACTGCAAGCAAGTAGGGATTATATATGCTTTTATTAAACTTTTAAACAAAATCCCATCAAATTATTTTGTTTAGAAACATTTAAAAAACATTAATTCAGTTTGAAAAAAAAAAGAAATTAAAAGTGAAAGCTGCTGCGACTGACACACATCAACTGACACACATCAAAATAGTGCAGTTTTGTTACACAGCTACTTTGCTGAATTACAGATGTATAATTTACCCAATAAAAATACAGACACATCTATTGGACAACTATTTTCTTACTCGACTTTAAGTGTGCTTAACATGCATAAATTCTGCTAGAAAAACACTTGGCAATGGTGAAAATGTATGTGATTTTCCTTTTACTGCATTTATCGGAATGTCCTGGGTCTCTGGGTGGCTTCAACATTGTCTTTGACATCTTCGATGGCATGGGGGTTTTCCTAATCCAAAACACACTTTTTCCTACAGGCACATGTTTGGGTGATTTTCACCCAGCAATAGTGATAGAAGGTCAGGGCCGACTCAACCTGCCCATAGGTCCCTGGGCTAACCATGAAATATAGCCTCCCCCCCCACACCCACTCACTCTAACCCGAGATGGCTCCACTGCACGTTCAGCTGACTCATTAATGTAAGCAATCAGAGCCAACCTACGAATTTGACTGTTTTCATGCTCACTTATACTACTGGAGAAAAATATATTATATACCATTTTATGCTAAAAAAAAAAATGTTCTTGGCCCCTGGGTTCCAGCACAGGTAAGCCCAGTGGTTAAGGCGGCCCTGTTTGTGTTAGTGTATTTTAATCAGGCAATTCTGCTCCCTTTCAAGGTTGGCATTCAGGACTGCCCTCTTTTACTTTGCCAACTTCAGCTTTGCTCCTGTCGCAGAGTTGGTGTCTCTGGCCTCCCAGCAAGTGAATAACACATAGTTATTTTCGCCAGCTGGTCATTTATACCCATTTAAAATATGACATATTTTGTTTCTCTCTCCTGCGACTGTTTGTGTGCCAAAGATAAGCCTTACCCAGGGAAGTCTCAACTATTCCAGGAATGGGTGGACCAAAAACCAAGATTCCATCTTGGTTCCATCTTTTTTTTTTTTTTTTTAATGAATTTTTTGTTCCCAAATTCCTAATTTTCCAGTAATTTTGGAGCATTTTTATATGGTCCCCTCATTATGCTTTTCTTTCATTTTGTTAGACATGACACAGTTTAATGTAAAAGAACACTACTCAAATTTGTCATGTATGTTTAAGTACTTTTTGTCGGTTGTATTATCTCGGGTAAAAATCACCGGCTGTTAGTGTTAAACGAGTGCAAAAACAGTTATTCCTGAGGATTAAATGGGGTATTTTCCCTCATGCTGTGGTGTGTTGCATTGCCGGCTGTATAGATGAGCAACACATTGTTTGGAGCTCACAGACAGACAGCACCAGAGAATACATGAGAACTCAAACATGTGTGAATGAAACAAAACACCACTCCAGGTATGCTATTGCACATGTTATATACACTCCCACCCCTCCTGGAACTGTTGTCGGGAGCTTCGTGCCCCTGGAAGGGCCTCCTATGGCAAACAGGTCCGAGTTGATGGGTCAGACAAAGAGCGGTTGAGAAGCCCTAATGAGAGACCAACAGGCCAGGTTAGAATCGTGAGGACGTCCTTCTGTGGACCCACCACCTGCAGGAGGAGCCATAGGGGCAGGTGCAATGTGATTTCAATCAGGCAACAGAAAAGTGGAAGGACATGGATGGATGGATGGATTTACACTCTCAAAGCCTGATCAATCCTCTTTTATTGCCTCGTTGTCTACACTCACACCAGCTTAGCAGTGTTGAATCTGAATAAAACTAAACTAAACGATAACGTAATGTTGCTTGAAATTGTGTTTTTAGACGGGGTGTGGCCGGTCATTGAGGCTGCTTTTCTTGTTCTCACAGCCCTCTTCAGTGTGAGAAATCTGTCCATAATAGGAAGCCATTAACCCCAGTTTAAAAAGACCAGTTGAAGCTTCGTCAAGCCTGAAATTGTGGTGATTAAAAGCAAAAACTCAATCACGGCGCTGCATAATTAATTTTCGTCAGCATGATAATTTTATTAAAAGAAAGACAAGAATGAAGCATTTGAGTGAGATCTTAAGAAATGCGTTACACAAAAGGCCTGTCGACTGCATAAAGCTGAAATTATTTTGTTTACAAAATCAAAGATGTCGTTAACTTTCTTCCTCGGTCTGACCATGCAAACTCAACTTTATAAAAAAGCATGGTATAATGTAATAATGTCATTAGAATACCTGGAGTAATGTTTTGATCCAATCACGCGTGTTTCTTAAATGCTATGCTTTGCTATTTTAGGAATTCCAAAGTAAACTATACGCATTATGATATATTGTACCTCTACCACTCTGGAGTACTCATTTTTGTGGTATTTCTCCAACCCGGAAGACAAGATGCTTGGATTCAGTTAACTCCGCCCCTCCCTCTGAGTTGCATTAGCAGTAGTATAAATATAATTATCGCAGCAATAAGTGACATTACTTCACAATGAAATGTCGGGCTTGGATAGTTTACCCAGCTGCAGGCCGACTATTGGCCCACTCGCACCACTGAGGCCTGTTACGGCCGAGGCCGGAGCGCACAGACCTCACTGTGGCAGAACTATCAAACATACTGTAAACAGATACTTACGTTGAAAGTACTATCACACAACTCAAAAAGGCACCAGAAAATACTCCCCAAACAGAGCTAACTATAAACACTTCTACGGATAGCAGTCTCTCCCAAGAAAACCTGATTGTGAGAGCATGTGCGCGTGTATATTTGTCCTATCATTACCATGGCCATATAGAAGGATTACTGCGTAATCTCTCATTGTGTCCTTGGAGACGGCTATTCACCCACCTTCTGTCCGTGCACAGGCTCCTTAATGGAACACCGTTTTGAGTGTCTGATGTGCTGTAGGCATAAATGTGCTATAGAAATTGAGACAATTTTCCATTTACCATGAGTTCTGATTGTAGCCATCTTCCTTCCTCTCACGTATCGTCCTTTTCACATTTGAGAGCAGCACTTGAAACTTCAGGCCCAGACTACCTCTGATCACTGACCTTCTGTTATAGTGAGCACATACCGCTATGACCAAGAGCATGCACTCATTCTAGCCCTTCTATAGGGAAAGCAACTTGAGACATCTGTCAGCATTATATCCACATACCCTCCTTTTCTTCCTCCAGAAAAGCTCTTTATTTACTTTTCTTTTTCCTTTGTAAGGCACATTGAGTTACCTTGTGTACAAAATGTGTGGTATAAATAACTTTTAAGCAGTGCACATCATCTATATAGAACAAGATGTAGACCTATTGGCCCCAAAAGAATCAATATAAGTAAAAAGAAGTTGTGTACGATTGAATTTTTTTCACTGCACAACTATCACTTCAATGTTCACATTTATTGGTACTGAGCTGGGGCAAAGATTTGCTAACCACTGAGCCAAACAAACAAACAAACAAACAAACATGCACTACAAAAGACAACAACTTGTAAATGTTGTCATTGTTTTTATGTTTTTATAATTTTGCCTATTTATTTATCTCAGCACCTTATAATTAGTTTTATTGATATTTAACTGTTATTAATATGGGTGGGTGTCTGGATGGTGTTTCCTTACCTGGTTTATCTGTACCCAGCATTATCTCAGCCTTATGTCCATTGCGTCCATTGTTTTACCCTGAGTGTGTGTGATGTGCTTGTGTGGTGTGTCTCTGGGGAGGTGGGTGGGAGAGTGTGAATGCAACGATGTGTTTGTATCTGTGGGAGGGCGAGGGTGTGAGAGAATGTTTTTAAATCTGTAAAGCACTTTGTGTTACATGAAATGTATGAAAAGCGCTATATAAATAAAGATTGATTGATGTATATTTGAACATTTTGCATTTTAATTGCAGTGTTTTTTTTTCAATTGCATGTTTTTGTTTTAGACCGTTTTAAAAGGAAAAGTGTGTTATGTAAACACTATAAGGTTCGTGGAGCCTGCTGTAGTGAACTGATTCTTCACCTCAGGTCTGTGAAATGGTGCTGAAATGGGAACATTGTGGTTTCTAACAAGAGCGATTGTATTAGCCAATGTTCTGTTTTAATTATGTTTTACTGTCGAAGGAAATAGCGCTGGTGTGGACGTCGGACGCCTTATTGAAAGCTGGGAGCAATGGAGTAGGTCGACGTTAAGCACAGCTGCGGTTTGTCCGGTGCGACGTTAAGGGGAGGTATGGTGGGGGTGGTGTTAGAGAGGGGACGGCACACTTTGGCCATACACTTTGGCTGGTAGTGTCGGTCAGTGCTATTGTTCTTTAATGTGTGGTCCAGGTCGGTGCTGTAGCGTCCATTGCTTCAGTGGTGTCGAGCATAGTTTATCCCGTAGGGAGTGGAGAGTTTCCAGACGCCCTTCTGCCTGTGTAACGTGTTTGTATGTCTTTTGTATGTTAATCGTCAGGACGATGTTATTTTAGCCATCCTAAACTAAACTATAGGCATTTATATGATATATTGTTCCTCTACCACTATGGCATACTCATTTCTGTGAGAAATGAAGTATTTTTCCAACCCGGAAGACAAAACACCTGGATTCAGCTAACTACGCCCCTCTCTCTGTGGGTGTTGACATCTGCAACACAGCTTCATAAATGGCTAGCACACATTATGATGATCATTTAGCTGCGTTTTGATGTACTTACTGCTGTGGCCTCTCTATCGGGTGTTTACATTATGGGAATCGCTCTGGTTATAAAAGTTAATCCACTTTGGTTCTGGCCAAGGTTCACCAAGCACCCATTGGTGAAGTGACAGTCACAGACAAACATAGTACACTCTTCTTTAGGAAAGTTGAATGAAGTCATGCACCTCTAGCAACGTGCCTTCTTCACAACTTCCGGGCAAAAATGACTTTTCTTTGGACGCTCAAGGAGTGTGTTTGTTTTCTTTGCAGGGGAAGCGTGACTGAAGTACAGTATATTCAGCAGCTGAGACAAGTCGGATACTTTTTTTTTTTCCTTCTTACAACAGAAATAAACAGAAATATAAAATCAGGCCGTAAGGCATTACAATACAGAGGTCAGGCACTTCCTGGTTGGACTATCTGACATAAAATGCGTAATATGGTCCCAAGCCAGTCATTTACCGAGGGCGGAGCAGCTGCTCCGAGAGCAGGACAAAAGAGGATTGCTCAGAAATGTGTGAATGAAGCCAAAAAACATTCTGGGTTTGTTTTTGATAAGGAAATAGCTTTACAACATGGATAAAAGCTCAAAAAAGCAGATTTTGCATGATATAGAACCTTTAAGTGTAGGGCTGTACATTAGGTTGCCAAATTATCAATATTAGGTAGCTTGTAATAAGCCACTTAGCTCATCACTGAGTTTTCCATCACACTGAGATTTACACATTTTGTTGGTGGACCCCAGCGACACTTTGGCTGCACTAATGGGAGTCCTTTCAATAAAACACAAACAAATAGCCAAACGCTCATTTATGCCCCCAATTTGTACGTAAATAGATCTGTGCGTTCCAAGCGTAGTTAAGCCTGGTTTATGTCCATCCGTAAACTCCTCCCAGGAGCCAGGATTCAAACCCCGACCTTCCGACCATGAGACGACCCGCTCTACCATGTGCACCACTTTCGCCTCATAAACTAGGCTTTACTATCACTGCATTTATGCTTCTACACGTGTATAATGTCCGGCATTTGGTGTCCAAAGTTACCACCAGAGGGCACGGGATGTAAATGTACCCAAACGGTAGATGAACAGCTGGGACCAAAATAATATGGCGCCACCCGCAATGTTTTTTCTACACCACACTTACTGAATATAGTCAAGATGATGAACACAGTGGTGGTTATTTTGCAATTGTTTGGCGGAAATGAAACGACAGCGAGATTGACCGAAGCGGCATAAGTCAACTACAAACAAATTGCTTCTTATTTTTATTATTACACACTTAATGCGTCGTAAAGAGTTGCTCCACTGCATAAAATCACACGTACAGTAGGTGAAGTCTATCCGAGTGCTAATTAACATTCCTGTCCATGTGTGATATTGTTCTTGGCTCAGTCCTCTCCATGAACAGAAATAAGAAAAGCTTTAATGATGAAAGCCTGTTGTGCGTGAGCCTTTGTGCAGACAGCCGATGATACAGTCGTGATGCCGGTTATTAAGAGCAGAAATGTGTTTCATTATGAATTCTACTACTTTGCTTCTCACGGAGCGGTGCCCGGGTCAGATGTATGTGACCCGGCAATGTCAGACTCATTACCCGAAAGGCCAGGGTGTCAGCGAAGGCATCAGCATCCGCGTTCAGGCCGGGAAGGGCAAGTTAACAAAAGAGAGGTTTTCTTCGTTTAAGCGTGCCTTAACAGAAACGATGGGCAGTTACAGTTAATCATGCCACGAACCATGCCACTTAACTTAGCTTTACTTATACTTATATTTGTATAAGTATAAGTAAAGCTTATAGTCTATAGTCTACTATAGGCCAAAATAGTTTTCTTGCTGAAAAATACGTTGTAAAACTTCTGTGAATATAAGATTGTAGTGCTGACCAAAATGTAAACAGATTTTTTTGTGTTTATTGCCTATTGCGAGTGTTTCTGTCATGTTTATGTTCATTTTTCAGATTTTCAACATGGCCGAGTCCGTGTAAACGTCGTCCTGCTAATTGCTCAGTGTTGTCCAGATTTCTGAAGTTTGTGCTACTTTCACCAACATGCGGCCCGCAAGATGATGAAATCCGACCCCTGACCTGTTGCACAAATTCCTGAGTGTGTCCCAAAAAAATGTCAGTAACCCATTCCTGTACGGAGTTATGCATTTTTAAAGCAGTACTAAGTTACTCTTGCCCCTAGAGGCCATAAGCGCAACTGCAGGTGTTGTAGCAATTTGCAATTGTTTAACTTATTAATTGTCTTGGAGAGTCAATACTACGCTGACAGAAAAGGCGAAGGGAGAGAGGGATATTGTACATCCAATTATACAATGGAAATTATTTTTTTCACTCAAACTTGGCTGTGAATACTGTTTAAAGTGACGATAGCCCGCAGTTAGCTTTGCCCGTTAGCATGTTAGCTTCTTCTTCGTGATTCTATTAGTGTGTATTGGTTGCTCCGGTCCGGTGGTAGTCAAGTTGCAATTGTGGTTTCTGGCCAGAGACACCAGGGGGACATAAAAGACCCTCCAATCATCCCATAAACACTTGTATCACCCCCACAGGGACTATGAAAAGGATGTTTTAAGGTAAACACATTACTTAGTACTGCTTTAAAGAAATAACCAGAATGCTCACTTCAGCCAATTGGGGGCAGCTTAAAAAATAAAGGAAGGAATAACACACATGTCCAGCAGATGGCACTAACATAAGAAGACATCAGGATATAAACAACACATTATAATCACGTGGTAAATGGACAGTCTGCAACTGGGCAGCTGTGGCTGCATTAGTAGCTTGCCACCAGTGCTGAGTGAATGAATAATGACCACAGTGTAGCAGAGACTTGTGGCACAGGCTTGTAAAGTGCAACACAAGTGTAAGCCGAGGCTACAGTCCTGTCTGGCTCATTATTATTCATTAATTGAAATAGTATATTCCAAATTAAAAGATATTTTACTGGAGCTTTTGTTAATGGACCCCGGTACATTTTGGCCCCCAGCGAAATTTACCTGGAGACCCCTGCTCGATATAGTATTGCAGTTTATGAATGTATTACCTGTCAAAGACGATAATAATCAGTAATCAATAATCAGCCAGAATTTCTGCTAAAAACGACTCCCTTTTTACACCAAGCTAAATGCTCAATAAAGTCATTCTTCTCCCAGATTGGCAAAAGATTCGCTCTTCAATCAGAACCCCCTCTCTGTTCAGGCTGATTGGCGGTGTGCTGTCTCCGTAGCGATGGTTGTGGGGTGATAGACTGTCTATGGCGGAGGATTGGCACGGTCTCAGGATGGCTGTGAGGCTGTGCTGATGTGCCATGCTTTATGCTTAAGCAGCCAGCAAATTGGGAAAGTGGCTTTATCTAATTAGAAAACACATTCCTTTAGCGTGCGGTCCCCGAGGCAGAATCATTATTTAAGCTGGCTGGTCTTGAGAGAAGCAGCCAGACGCATTGAGATACATACTGTATCTAATGCGTGTCATGGAAATCACAATGCCAGATGCGTTTTTTCTTCTTTCTTTTAAGACTTAGACAAACTTTATTGATTCACGAGGAGAATTTTGTCATCACAGCAGCTCAACAATATCCTTAAAACAATCTAAAGCTAATTAACCAATAGAATAATAATGATATTAAACAGAATATAGGAAATAAGCAGGTTTGAATCAGTTAAAGATAAATGTTGCAGAGCATGGATTAGTAACTGTAATAACCTTAGTTTACTTTATGGTCACATCAGGAAATTCACTTGGAAGATCACCTGGAGGATCTGGCAACCAAAAAGGCCTGTTTGTTAAAGTGATGGGACGAAATTTTAGTTTAGTTAAAATACATTGGTTCATATTTTGAGTCCGTTTAAATGTCAAAGTCCATCCTCCTGTCTACACAATATAACAGCATAGAAGTCAGTCCGTCCATCGCCAATTGCTGGATGAGTGGCTTGTACAACTCAATGTTCCACCTCAGAAAGATGCGGGTTCACAGAGGAATCACATTTTACAGGACTTGATTCTCAAACACGACAAAACAACTCTCCACAACTTTGCCATGACTGCGACCTTGCTCCAGCGGTTTCCGTTATACACATTACAATATATACAAGGGTGCAGCGCAATATAACGATGGATGGAGCATGACATAAATAATCTATCACAGCAGAATGACTTGTGCTTTTGGATTTACCTCACTTCCTTTTAAGATTCAAAAATCTCATAGAGAAAGTTATTATCTTATAGGATAATAACTTATACTGCTCATTTTTAACCCTGCCAATTTCATGAACAGTGGGCTGGGGGTTCGAACTCCAGCTCCTGCAGGTGCACACTGTCTCTGTGTTCTTGGACAAGACACGTCACCCACCTGGCCTCCAGTGTCTGCGTACATTGGTGTATGAATGAATGAGTGAATGGGTGAGTGGTTCCTTGCTGTAAAGCACTTTGAGTGCCTAATGCTGGTGTAAGCCACAGGCTCCCTGGTTGGACGGCTTTATCACAGTCTGGGGCTTTGACTTTCCAGAACTGCGCCCTGAGCCATGGGATCAAGCTCTATTTCCATCTGCTCAACAACTGCCCAACGGCCTCACTGTCTGCTCTGGTCGCAGGACCCAGCTCTCAATCCACACATTCAACCAGATCCACCACAAACCAAATCTTACCCATACCTCACCACAGGAACACCTACGGAAAAAAAACATTTTTCTGTGAGCTCAGCAGAGCCTGGAACAAGATCCCCCTCACCATAAGAACCATACTATCTCCCGGACTTTTAAAAAAGACTATGCTGAAACATCTGACCGACAGCTACCGTCGTGATCACCAGTGACGGACACTATCGCCGGTGTGTTCCTCCTATTGTGTGTGACAGTATGTTTATGTTTTTGTGTCGAGTGTTGATGTTGATGCTGTGTTTAAAATCTTTCCTGCCTAAAAAATAAAATGAAATGAAATGAAGCGCTATATACTGTAATTTGAGACCATTTACCATAGATTCACAGATTTCTAATAATCTGTCAGCTCTGTAGCCTCCTTGAGCGGGTTTGGCATCTCAATAAGATGACAAACTTCAGGTGGATCAAGTTAAAAGACATTCAGGCTTATAAAAGTGCATTCTTATCCATAAACTCAATATAGGCTGTGGTCAGTTGAGTCTCTAGTAAAGCAGCACAATACACCAAACCAAAAAATATTGCATCGCAATATTAGATAATGCACAACGTATGGCAAAATTACTATAGTTTTTCTCCCTCTGTCTGCGTAGGTTTCCTTTGGGTACTCCGGTTTCCCTTACCCCTAAAACATGTACAATAGGTTAATCCTCCAACCAGGTGATTCTGACCATTAGCCTGGCTCCACATCTGGAGATGGGTCCCCGAGTGCCGGCCCACGCTGGCTGCTCACTGCTCCTACAGGCTGCCCCAGTGGCATTGAGGATGAGTCAAATGCAGAGAACGATTTTCCCTACGGGGTTTAATAAAGTTTAATAAACGCACAGAGCGTGGCACAGAGCGTGGCACAGAGCGTGGCACAGAGCGTGGCACAGAGCGTGGCACAGAGCGTGGCACAGAGCGTGGCACAGAGCGTGGCACAGAGCGTGGCACAGAGCGTGGCACAGAGCGTGGCACAGAGCGTGGCACAGAGCGTGGCGTTAGCTGTGGATCCGGAACGCATTTGCCTCAAAAGTGCTAACATTTGTACTGATTTTACTGAATACAAACTTGTGGCCACACAGCGGCAAAATGCCTCCAAAATCGGCAAAACATGAGAAGTTGGAGGAAGAGTGCGTGTCACTCAGCCAAGTGAACGATCTGTTGCACCAGCAGAAAGAAGCGTTCACTGCGCTATTGCATCAACAGCGAGACAATTTTCAGAGCTGCATCAAAGTATTCGTGGAAAATATGAACACCAGGTTGGACTCGTTGACAAAGGATATACAAGAAGTTTAAGTGAGTCTGCAGTACACGCAAAAGGACGTAGATGACCTAAAAACAAACGCTGCTAAGCACGCTGAGCGCAGCGACACAATGCAGTCGGACATTTACAAAGTTTGTGACAGTTTACTCACAATGACAGATAAAATGGAATACCTGGAAGGTCAGTCCAGAAGGAACAACCTCGTGTTTGATGGCATCGCTGAGTCACCCAGTGAAACTTGGGCGGACACGGAAGAAAAAATCAAAAAAGTTCTCACGGAGAATCTGCACCTGGAGCGGACGGTAGAAGTGGAGCGGGCGCACCGCACCGGCAAACCAGGGGTGGGCGAAAGACCGAGGCCAATAGTGGTCAAGCTGCTGCGCCACAAGGACCGAGTCACCATACTCCAACGCGCAAAAACACTGAAAGGAACGAACATCTACATAAACGAAGACTACACAGACGCTGTCCGAAGGAAAAGGAAAGAACTGCTGCCAGATTTGAAAGCGGCGCGCATGAGAGGGGACATTGCCTTCCTGCGCCACGACAAACTTGTCATTCGCCCTCGGAGCAGTACACCGATTCACCATTAGGATTGTTGCACAATTCTGGTATGTTGAAGCACTTCATTTCAAATGGCCTCTAACACATCTAGCATAGGAAGTTCCGATTTAGATCATTCAATAAGGAGAATTACAGAAGCATTCGAACTGGACTTTAAATACCCGCAATATGAACTACAGAACACTGAGAATGACATCGACCCTGAAAACAACTTTTTCACCAGAACTGTTAATGACTGTCAGTATTACACAGAGGATCTTCACAATCGTAAATTCCAAAACACTAATGCATTCTCTATTATCCACTTCAATAGTCGAAGCCTTCAAGCAAATTTTGATCACATTAAGAACTATTTAAATCAATTTTCTAAGCCATTCAACGTAATTTTAATATCAGAAACGTGGATTCAAATTGACAGAGAAAATGAGTTTTCAATTGAAGGGTATGAGTTTATAAGTATGAATAGAAGAAACAAGCATGGTGGGGGTGTAGCTATGTTTGTAGACTCTAATTATAGTTTTAAAGTGATTGAAAATAAGACTATGGTGGTGGATAATGTTCTTGAATGTCTTACTGTTGAAATTACAAGGGAAAAAGAGAAAAATATTATTGTAAGTTGTATTTATAGAGCTCCTAGCTCTGATATAGATGTCTTTTCTAATTGGATGGAGGAGCACTTTTCAAGCACAAATCAGAAAGTCATGTTTGTAGGGGGAGATCTTAACATCGATCTGTTAAATCCAAACAATCATAAAAAGACGGACGAATTTATTAATACCTTGTTCAGTATAGGTTTGTTTCCTCTAATAACTAAACCGAGTAGAATTACATCCCACAGTGCCACTTTAATTGATAACGTTCTTTCTAATTGTAACAGTGCGAGCTGTCGATATTACTCCGCCCGTCAGCTGGGGGGCGCTGTATAAAAGGGCACAGTCTACCTGCGTTCGACCTCTGACCTCTTGTTCTTCCGTCTGCTTGGTGTGGAGGTGGTGTAGCTCGGGCTCTCGTGAGCAGGTAAAAACAAACAATACTTTAGCGTGACTTTCCTCAAAAATGTTAGCCCTAATCCGAGCCCTGTGTTTGGTGCAGCTATGGGTCTGGGGTGCGCTTCAGGCGCAGTGCGAGATGGCGGTGCTGTAGGTGGGAGGTGTGGTTCCCCACGGGCCAGTACGCGAAGCATGACGTCCCCGCGTGAATGATGGATCCAAAAGCGGTATGTGCGCTGCACATGTAACATAGACCGGCGTAAGTTTAGAGGCTAACACTGTTCATCTTTAGGAACAATTCGCCTGCATAACAACAATCACCACTGCTGCTTTGTGGACCCGGAAGTGATGCCGAAGAGTGTCTGTGAACTGTGAAACGTGACAAACGGATGTTTGCCATCCCTTTTTGTTTTTGTTAAAGAAATGAACTGAACTGGAACTGAACAAGTGACGACTGAAACTTAACTTAATTCGAACTAGAAAATAAATTGGATAAAACTATTGGAACGACTTGCCTCTTCAATGAACGAACCTGTGGTCCTTTTCTTTTAATGTGGTACATATGTGTTAAGCTAAAGCCTTCCACTCTGTCACATAATGAAATAGAAAATAATACTATCAGCGGTTTAATGATAAATGATATCAGTGATCACCTGCCGGTTTTTGTATTGTACAAAAATAATCACCAAAAAAATGAACCAGGAAACATGCATTGGTTCAGAAGGGTAAAAACAAAGAAAACTATTGATGCCCTTAAAAAGGAGCTATCAAAGCAGGAATGGAGTCATATATACAGAGAGAATGACACTAATAAAGCATACGAGGAGTTTGCGCGAATATTTCAAAAAGTGTATGATAAAAACTGCCCAATGAGGAAATACTGTAAAAACAGGAAGTGTAAGGATAATCCATGGATGTCTAAGGGATTGCTAAATGCATGCAAGAAAAAAAATTCTCTTTACAAAAACTTTATAAAAAACAAAACAAAAGAAGCTGAGGATAAATATAAGAAATATAAAAATAAATTGATAAGTATTGTTAGAAAATGTAGACAAGAGTATTATAATAAGTTATTAGATAACAATAAGAATAATATTAAAGGCTTATGGAATATCTTAAATTGTATAATTAGAAACAAACCAAGAATGATTAATTATCCACAACATTTCAAAGATGAGGATAGAACTATAAATAATATGAATGAAGTAGTCGATACATTTAATAAATTCTTCGTCAATGTTGGACCGAACCTTGCTGCAAAAATTGCAAACGTTGAGAAGTACAACTGTGAACTGATAGACAGAAATCCTATGTCCCTGCTCCTAAATCCTGTGAAGGAAAATGAAATATTGGATATTGTTAGAGGGTGTAAAAATAAAACTTCAACAGATTACTATGATATGGATATGAAGACCTTAAAATCTGTCATTGAAAGTATCTCTAAGCCGTTAACACACATCTGTAACTTATCGTTACAAACTGGACAATTTCCTGACAGTATGAAAGTAGCAAAAGTGATTCCTCTGTTCAAAGCTGGAGATAAACATCTCTTTACAAACTACAGGCCTGTTTCCCTTTTACCGCAATTCTCTAAAATCTTAGAGAAGGTTTTTAATTCTAGACTCGACAGCTTTATTGAAAGAAATAACTTGCTCTCTGAGAATCAGTTTGGTTTTAGGAATAATCACTCAACTTCGCACGCACTCTTTGATACAATTGATGAAATAACTAATGCTATAGATAACAAGAAATATGCAATAGGGTTATTTATTGACTTAAGTAAAGCGTTTGATACAATAAACTATGATATATTAATTGATAAACTAGAACATTATGGGATTAGGGGGGTAGCTCTACAGTGGGTCACCAGTTACTTGAAAAATAGAAAACAGTGTGTGAAAATAGGTGAATACCAGTCGAGTTGTCGAGAAATTGTGTGTGGTTTACCTCAAGGTTCCATTCTGGGCCCAAAATTGTTTAACATGTACATAAACGAAATTTGTAAAACATCTCAAATTCTTAGATTTATCTTGTTTGCAGACGATACAAATATTTTTGCTTCAGGAGACGACTTAAAGCAACTGTGTCAGATTGTTAACTTGGAACTCAAGAGTGTCAATAAGTGGTTCAAACAAAACAAATTGTCACTAAATCTGAGTAAAAGCAAAATGATGATATTTGGCAACTGTGATTCTAATGCTCAGGAGGCAATTCAGATAGAGGGTGTTGTTATAGAGCGGGTGCATGAAATCAAATTTCTTGGAGTCATTATAGATGACAGAATCACTTGGAAATCACACATTAAATATATATCTACTAAAATATCAAGAAGCATTGCAGTAATAGCAAAAGCAAAGCACATTTTAAACGTCAAAGCTCTACATACCCTATACTCTTCACTGATTTTGCCCTATTTATACTATTGTACTGTGGTTTGGGGTAGTACCTATAAAAACACAGTTAAACCAATAGTATTGCTACAAAAAAGAGCTGTCAGATTAATTCATAAAGTTGGGTTTTTAGACCACACAAATCCACTATTTTTCAAATCAAAGATCATGAAGTTCTGCGACATTGTTGAGTTCCAAACGGTACAGATGTTATACAAAGCAAGATATAAACTGTTACCAAACCAAATACAAAGAAGGTTCCAAGAACGTACTGGTCGTTATGAATTACGGGATGAATTAAACTTTAGGACTCAGAGTCATAGCTCCACTTTGAAAAGTTTCAGCCTGACAGTTAATGGTGTACAATTGTGGAATAAATTGGAGATGGAGATGAAACGATGTCCAAACCTCAACCTGTTCAAATACAAATACAAACAAAAGATTTTTGAAAAGTACAGAGAAGAAGAAACACGTTGACACTAGGGGGAGCAGTAGGATCAATTTGCTGCTCTGAACGGTTGTCATTCTATTGTTTATAATTGCAAATAGAGAAGTAGGGCAGGCGAGCTACAAATCTGCTGAGAGGCCCCTCCCAACGGGCTCATGAACCTCGTCTTTTAATGCACCTCACAGTACAGGAACATCTTCTTAAAAAAAAAAAAAAAAAAACAGATGTTAGGGCAGCTGGGTGGGGGTTTGTTGATGGGGAGCTAACGCCCTCTTCAACTAGCCCGCTCGACACCCTGGCTTTTTAACGCACTACACTATGCAGGGCTTAAATACTTACTACTTATTACATAATTCATTGGCATTGATTGATGACATTGATAACCATTCGACTGACCATCGTTCACCGTTTGTAACTTGCTTTGTACCAAACATTGTATATGTAACGAGACTGTTGTTGTAGTTGTGCGGCGCTTCTCTTCTGCTAAATTCTGTTTATTACATGAACATTCCCTTAAAGTGCTTTGTAAGGGTGGTCCGCTTTGAAATGTAACAGGTTCCTTGCTAAGGAGGCAAGTCCAATTATGATGTTGCTTAATGTATCATTGTATTATAATGTGTTAAATCACAGACGGGTACATTGTGTTCATGTGTGTGCATGCTGTGTTCCAAGGCTCTAGTACCTTGTAATATGTTCTTTGGTACTATTGTTGTGATATACACTTTTATTGTAATGATTTCGGGGTGGGCGTCTATAAGCTTTTGCTTCGGCCCACTCCTTTTGAGCAGAATTTTAACTGCTCAAATGAACAAATAAACTAAACTAAACTAAAACTTAACTTAGCTGTTGTACTGTTGTCTTTTAATCATCATGCCAAATGTGTGCACAACAGCGGTGCCTGCCAGCACACGCGCAACAGGCTACAGAGTGGGACTGTTTCACAGAAATGATGCTGCTGCATGGGGAAGCACGGCACAGGTGAAATAACAGGATGGATATGTCATACTCATCAATGCAAATTCCATCAATTCCAGGCAAGAAGAACCCCGAACATTACAAAGATGTCATATCACTCTATAAACACATAGAGGAGGGAGGGTCATCTCCTGCTGCTCAAGGATTGATGCATATTTTCTTATAGTTTGCCGTGTTTAGTGTCCTTCAAGTGGCGAGAGCGCTGTATGTGCTGTGGACATTTGAAGCTGGTTTGTTAAGTCTGTAGCGATTGTGAGGCCTTGTTGCCTGGTGCAGTTAATGAGGCCCCTGGGAACGGACCCTGAGCTTTGAGAATCTGTGCATCAAGCCCCGTGCGTTTGTGTGTGTGTATGTGAGGATTTGTCTGAAAAACACTGGAGGGACAAATAATACATGGGAGAAAAAGTGTCTTGTTTAGAAAGTAGAAAATTATTTTTGGAAGGAAATTGCTCTTCTCTCCTTTTGAATAGGCAAAATATCAATTCAGGGGAAGAAAATGATTGCGTCTGTTTCATCACTGAGTCATCTCTTTCTATTTTTTGGAAATTTTGAGAAATTCTTTATTTTTCTTAAGTTTTTCACATATTCATTATGTTTACGCGTGTTTTGGGAGACCAACCCCCAGCTGATCATTACACTTGGATAACTAGCATGATGTTCTTTTATTGTGCATGCTGCATTTCCAAAACTCTAACACTTTGTACAAAACAAAACAAAGACATTAAAAGGGAAGGAAGGGGGCTTTCTCAGAGGTGGATTCACTGCCATGGGGTGACAGGTTTGTCAAATGCAGTGGAGAAATGTCTGTATGAGGAACACTTAAAGGAGACACATCGACTTTCACCGAGCTTTGACCACGTTATAGCCATGTTATAGTTAGCTTCTTATTCACCTTATTCTGCCTTTTCTTCTCTTTGCCGTGGATCGGCTCTTCCGTTGTAATGACACTTCAGCGCAAAGTCCGTTCACTAAGTGGAGAATGAGGGAACATGTTTGCCGCAAAAATGTGATGCACAGTGGAGTGATTTGTGTAAAATGTCCAATAGAAGTAACACATTTAACTGCTGCTGCTTGCTCCGTGTTCATTGCTCAAACTAAACAACAGTAACTTAGGGTAGGGCGAGGCATGGATCGTTGGCGAAGGGTCCTCCCCTCTCCACAGGCACATAAAGCCTCGTCTTCTTAACACATCACACAGTAGGAGGTTAACATCATCCACGTAGTCAGGGCGGCTGGGTGGGGATTTGTTGATTGAGGGCGACCACCCACTCTCAACGGCCCACTTTGCACTCTGGCTTTTTAACACACCACACGAGATAGGGCATATCCTAAGGCATGTCATTACCATAATAATGACAATGAAAGGTAGATTGTAATGACAACAAGGAAGTGGCAAGATGACAGAACGCAATGTCCAATGTGCCTGTATATAATATGAAATCGGATATGCATTGATAATGATAAGAAGGAAATTGTTATGATCAGTAACAAAAACTATTAATTATAATCATCATTATTTATTATCATGCTGTGAAAATGCTGTGAAATGCAGCTAAAAACCTCTTCGTCTGCCAGTGCTACTATAAGGCTAATTCTGCTGATTGTAACCGCATTAGGATAAAAGTTCACTCACAAACATGTATAGGTATAATACAGCAGATACAGTATACTCTGGAAGGATTGTTTATCTGATGTAAATGTAAATGTAAATGTAATGTCTAACTGTAAGATCATGAAATGCAAATGTCATTTACATGAACAAGGGGTAGGCACTTATAAGCTTCTTGCTTCAGTCAACTCCCTTTGTGTTTCCTTAAACTGTATGTGTATGAACTTTTGAGAAAAAAAGTTAGCTGCTCAAATAAACTACTACTAAACTACTACTACTTCATTTGCACCAAGTTAACACTCCCCTGTTTCTCTGCGTGGCCTGAAAACAGCTTTGTGTTCTTGTAGGAACTGATTTTTCTCTTGGCGTTTGCAGTCCTATGTAAACTAATACGAGTGAAGGGGGCGGGCACAATTCATGTCGGCGCCCACGTGAACTTCCAGCATTTCCCAGACTTTGTACTTTCATAGATGGAGGAAGAAAATTACCTCAATAATTTTAATTTAATTTTTTTGTTTAGTTTATTTGAGCAATTTCAAGTTCCAAGTTTTTACAAAAGAAAAGAAACACAATAATGCCCAAAAGGGAGTAGGCTGAAGCAAACAATGCTTATTTATGCCTACCCCTTTAAACGTATTTACAAACTTTACAACTGCCGTTCTTTTACAACAATTTACAATTTACAAATCCATAATCCATCACCGGACCCATTCTGCACTCAAAGTGTGCTCATCACAGTGCTAACGTTTGGCTGGCATACCGTTGTCCAACATTATTAGCAAAATATGAAAGCAGCGATGTTAGAAAATTGCTTTTAAGCTTCACGTATGCATTTGTTCACTGTATGTAATGTAGAAAAAGTCGTTCAGATGTCGCTTTTTGTTTTACTTTTGCATCTAAAAATATCCCATGACTTGCAAAGCTGCCGAGTTGACCCACATGATGAATTATGACACGAAAGTTGAGAAACACAGTTCCGGCAAATCCATCACCTGATATCCCAGCCAAGTGGTATTGTCGCTTTCTCGCTCCCGTCTCTGAAGCTCGAGCCAAAACCGCAGATGACCGCGTTGAAAGTTCCGGACACCGTCGGGCGTCCCGTTCACCTCGCCGACTGATGCCACGCCAAACTCCGCGCTTCTCAATCTGCCTCTCCTTCAGCCACTCGCATTAACAGTTGGTCTCGCACATAATTAAAAGTTATTACGGTAACATTTCCCATCCGCTGTGTCGTAAATAGTGGGCTAATAAAAAAAGAGAGAGAGAGGAAAAAGACGGAGAAAAGTTGATCGTATAAAGCGTCATTGGGGATTGTAATGAGTTGGAGAGAAGCCAGAGATATTTTCCCCCCGTTTTGCAGCCATTTCAGAGCAGGGGCTTTTAATGGCTGTATAATTATGCACCCCAAACATAATCTTCAAAATAAAAACGACTGAAATGGGTGTAAAGAGATCTCCTTTTTTGTTGCAGCTGTGCCAATGTACAAATCCTCAGCATGATCCGGTGCAAGTGTATTTAACGGGGAACATTGAGAGTGAAAAAAAATAATAATAATAATTTGTTTACACCATGACACAGAGAAAGCGTAGTTCATTAACTGAGATGCTTTGATTGAGCTGTTGTTACTTGTGTGAAATGCTAATTAGCTTGATTATAATAATGTAAAGCAGCACCTGGGAATGTGGGATGTTATGTTTTAACAGACGCCAGCCAAGTATGAAATGCATTGAAATGTCATCGAATATAATCATGAACTGAAACAAAATCGTAATCTTTAAATCTGAAAATGTTACACTCAAACTTTCTTAGGAATAATCACGAATATTTGTGTTTTTGCACAAAAGAGTCATTGCAGGAAAAAAAAAAAGTTTCCTCAAGCCATCTTCTCTACTGTGTTGTTTTCGAATTGAAGATGTTCCACCTCTCTTATATCTGGTTGCAGGCTAGACGCTATGCTCCTAGAGTCGGGGAGAGTTGGACAGGCCACCGTTTTTACATACCGAGATATGTTCTTGCCTGAGCTTGGACGAGTTGATGCGTAACTGTCTGCTCTTTGTGCGTGCGCTCAGTCAAATGTTGTTAGCATTTAGCATCGCAGCAAAGGTATAGCTCCAAACTGGGGTGAAGTTAGAAGCTACCAAGCTGTTCCACGTTCGCCCTATTTAAACACAGTTACGTGAAAAGAAACACAATCCAAGTCTAGTCACATACAATTAAACACGTCGATTTTCTAAGCCGATAAAAAGGGATATTGTAAGGCGTAGTAATACAGGCTTTACGTCGATGTGCTCCTAAGGTGTTATTGTGCCTTACAACATAGTACCCAGGAGTAAAATTGTGTGGAAGTTTAAAATATGAGCAAAAAACTCCCGGACAGTAGCGGATCGTGTCCGGAGCCAGATTTATTAACAAGAGCAACAATCAGGAGAGCACAAATTCAGAGAGGCGACCTGCTGCATTCAGAGCACTTCCCATGTCTCTCTCAAGTCCGTTCGTAAGTCAAAGAGATTCATATAGTTGTTACAGCCCTTGTATAGTCAAAACAAATAGTTAACATGCTGTCCTTGGGTCTCATAACATATTGTACATAGTTTAGTGTCTGGGATCAAATTAACCTTAGCATTCTTAAGCAAGGTTATAAACAGAATAACTGAAATAGTATCTCCACATTGTCATGTTTAATTTTGTGTAACTAGACTTGGGTCGTGGGGAAAACATGGAACAGCTTCTAAAGTCACCTTGGTTTGGAGCTATACCTTTGCTGGGAGAGGCTGAATGCTAACAACATTTGCGTGACTGAGCGCACGCACAAAGATCAGACAGTTACACATCAACTCGTCTAAACTAAGGTATGAACACATCTCAGTGTTTAAAAACGGTGGCCTGTTCCGCACCTTCATGAGCCCCCGAGGTCCTGAGGATCTGGGCCACTGTTACTGTGAGTGAACCCGCCCCTCCTTAGATTTTACTTGTACCTGCGCGGGAACAGGACATCACCTGCTGATTTCCGTGGAGATGCCGCTGCTTTTGACTGCAGGTAAGACAAACATAAGGTTTAAATATGTCTCTCGGTTTTATTATGTAACCCACTGCAAGAGTAGACAAGTCTGTGTGATCATTAGGAGTGCGTTTGGTATGACAGGCATGTTTACTTTGTGTAAGTTTTGCCTGCAGTTCAGCTTTAACATTTTCAATATAAAACAGGTTTAACCAAAAATGTTAATTTAAAATCAACCTTCACTTCTCTCTTTTTTAACGGGCAGTTTGTGAACTTTAATTAAAAAAAAAAAAAGCAAGTGCGATGTCAAGCACAAACCCAGTTACTTCAAAAAAACCAGTTGCTTTCGGGAGCAATTTTAATGAAAGCACATACTTTGAGTTTCTCTAAGTTTGAAACGGTGGCAGTTCAGATTGAGCCGTGGCTAATTTGGCCCACAACTTTCCGCTGGTCCGAAACTTCGCCTCGGTCCTGAATCCCAAATACTTTGCTAATGCAATTCACACTGAAGAAAGAGCAGGATGAAAGCTCATTGGAAATTCCTGTGGACCTCGCGAAACCAATTCACCCAAAACCCAGTCGGTGCTCAATACGTTTTCATGCATTTTGCCAAAAGGCGGATGGGCCCATAAATAAGAAACATACAACTCTTTTTTACTTATTTATTTGGTAGTTACAGCAACAGGAGAGTGTAAGGGATACTTTTAAATTACATTGCAAAGTCGTCCTGCTCTGACTGACTTGATATTCAGAGGAGGGATTCATTGATCTGTGCTAATATATGCGGCTTCCGTTGGGGGGTGTGGAGCCAGGTGATATCGCAGTCTCTTTCAAGCCCTCCAAAAATCCGAATTACACTCCTCCTTGTGAAGAGGTGTTATTAAAGGTGGTGTGAGGAGCACTCTGTCAGTTAGGCCTGATTTAAGAGCGCACGGAAATTTCACTTCCTCCACGTAATCTACTAAAAACATGAGTGACGGTGCCGCTGTTTGAAAGTTTTATTTCCCTATTTCTTCTGAAGTAGTTGTATAAATTAATAACAGTGAGGAGGTGAAGTTAAGGTCAGCTCATGTCCTTTTCCCGGAAACATTTGGATTGAATAGAAGTAGATTAAGATAGAGCTGTCTATCCTTAATAAAGGCTATGCTAAAGGATTGGCTCATTATAGTTGTTTAATTAAAAGTGCGGATCTCATAACATGTTTTTTTTTTTATGCGTGTGTGTTTGTGAAAATAGTTGAACCGAGAACCGACAGCACAAAAACTTTCTGCTGTGGAAGGTTTTCCACTTTCAGCTGCACCACTTAAAACCAACTCAGCTTTAGTTAATTTGGCAACAAAGTAAAACGTTTTTTTAGTTCTTTTTTTTTTTTTTCAATATGCGGACTAGAGGAGGAGTAGGGGCTTCCCATCAATAAACATAATACAAACCTAATGTTTCCATGTTTGCATCTAGATGAATCAGTCGGTTTATTGAGAGAGCTAAAATGAGAAAAGGGCATGACTGAGTGCATCATATTTAAGGACTCTCATTTAAAGGGACTATACGGCAGAGGTGGGAGTAAGTCACTAAATGCAAGTCTCGAGTCAAGTCCAAGTCGTGAAGGTCCAAGTCCCAAGTAAGTCCAAGTCAATCGGTCATGGGGTCAAGTCAAGTCAAGTCATAGCTTTTGTCAAGTCAAGTCAAGTCTTGCTTTAGCCGGCAAGTCACCTCAAGTCACAAACGCCCGCGTGTCTACTTTTCAAAATGTGTTTAATCTTGAAAATAACAAGTGCTTTCTCGAGATACAGCGATTTTGAAAATTTAGGCTAAAATCAAACATTTGGATTTAAAGTCTAATTAATATTTAATCGCCACAAAATTCAAAATACATATATTTTAAATGCTCCAGTCTATGTACAAAATTACAGCATTTTAAGGAAGAGGGCTGACATAAAAAAAAAAATGAAACAGAGTCTTAAACATGAGCTGTTTTTCCTTGCAGTCTGAAAGATAAATATAAAATAATATTTTTTATTTTTATTGGTCTCTGGCAGTTTTTCTGTCAGTGGTTCCCCTGTATGTTGTTAGCATTTGACGTCTCCCGGTATATTCCTATGGCTCCAAACGGGGTAGTGTTAGATGCGACCACGCTCTTCCACGGGCACACACAAAGACCAGACAGGTACGTATCAACTTGTCTAAAAACATATCTCAGTATGGAAAAACGGGGGCCTCTTCCTTTAAGGACTCCAATTTAAGGACATCATATTTTAAGACCGATCATCTGCCGTCGACGTGCAATTTATTATTTTTTGTGGTGCATGAAGATGAACTACCAGGATGCTCAGAAGTTACGAGTTTTTTGTATCTGCTCCCCCCCCTCTTTTCAGCTGCACCACTTGACATTTAAGTCAGATGAGAGTCGGGCTCCAGATTTATGCCACTGCAATCAAACCTCTCATTAACATAGTAGAGGTAGAGGGTAAACACAGGCTGTTTATCTGTGCTTTTAACCCCAAAATCCTACCTTGACAGCTGTACTCTGTGTGTCTGCACGTGTCTGTGAAGATGTTTGTGGTTTGGGGATTAAAGTACGCTGTGTCATCTCTTGTCCTGATAGTTTACTGTGAGGTGAGGCAGGCAGCTTTAGCGTCCTTATGTTTAATTCATGACTTAAAGTGTTGACGAATGATTGAAAATACAGGTACGGCTCCTTTAGCACATGTCACTGCGAGTGACACGGAGGAGATTTGCAGGTGAAAAAAATATGAGTTCTGAGAAATATTTGTATCTTTGCGCCACGGGAGACGCAACAATTTTCAATTATACAGTAATTTTTCCTCCCACGAATCAATGGATCCCATTTTTACAAACTGATGTTTGCATAAATGTAAAAAAATGAAAAAGTTGCCTGATTCTTAGTCTGGTATTATTACATTAGCTGGACGGTAGTGTCAATGAATGCTATAAAGCAGGAATTTGAAAACTAAAAAAGATATGATAGCATAATCACATTCTAACAAGACATAATCCCATAGAATAAATCCAAGAGGTGAGGCTCCTTTTGACTTACTTTTCATTAAGGCAGACCAAAACCCCTTCAATTCATGGTGTTTTGGGGTCTTTGTTGCATGAACAGAAATGTCATGGACATTTGAGTATAATTAATAAAAAATGTGATGCCGTACCCCACAGCAGCAAAACCACCCGCACTCTCAGCCTCTCCATCTGCACCTCTCCAGAGAGATGTTTTCCCTTTTGCATTGCCTCCTCATTGTAAAAAGAAGAGAGAGGGAATGAGGTACAAATACTGCACATTTGGCCCACGTCCAAATGATTTTTTGTTTATTACCTACTGCAACAATAGCACTGTTGGCATCTATAGCTGTAGCCTGGCCAGCTACTCATACTCTTGTTCAAATTAAGGACGAGAGCAGAGTCCATCCAATCCATAGACATTACATTAGTAGACTGTTATTTCTCACTCCTCCCATTTACATGAATAACACCATTCGAGAGAGAATCCAAGAAGGCAGTTCAGTCTACTCCTGCAGTGTCTGTTCCTAAAGGGTAAAGAGGAGGAAAACTCCTCCTCTGCGGCCTCCTCAGTGCTCCAGGGCCTGTCAGTAGAGGTAAGATTTTATGGCTGTGCTGAGATATCGCACAAGACAGTCGGGTTTGGGTTGGGTCGTGCTTTCAAGATTGTTTTTTTTTTATTAATGTCATTCTTATCTCATTATTTATACAAATCTAAGCTGACCAATAGGCTTAGTCTATTGACATATTGTTAATGGGTTATACTCAAAATAGAGGAGTCGTCCCGTAGTTCATCTATGGTGTTGTCACATTTCAGCAGCATGGCCAGGCAGTCTTTGATACCAGCGCTACACCTAGAACATCCCTATTCCCTCTTTCTCTCAGGACAGCGTTTACTTTACAGTGGATGAATAAGTTACTGTTACTGTGTAAAGTGAGCCATTGTAAATGCAGCGCGATGTTTATGAACAACAAGGAGGAGGAGAAGAGCGAGACGGCAAAGAGGAGGGACACTGAGCTGCTGCCGTGCGTAACCTGCTCCACACGTGCACATCTCTCGGCCTGCCCAGGTGTGTGTGCGGCGCTGCTGCGTGCACGTGTGCTGTGCGCGTACTCGTCACACACTTCGCACTCTCGATGCAGCTGCTGAACACACTGTGCTCTGACCGAGCCTTAAATAAATAATCATTTACGTCGGGTTTGTTTAGGTCAGGTCGGGCTGGATTTTTTGGGCCCTGTCATAGCTCTACCTGTCAGTCAAAGCCCAAAGCTAAAACTTTAAAAATGTATACAATAAAAAACAGTGTGGTTAAAAATATGATACGTACCTCAAAGTTGTCATGTGAAGAAACCACGTTTGTAAAGAAACAATATTAATAAAAACTCTTTGGAGCTTTTAAGTTGTTTTTGACACATGTAAAGCCCCCATTTGTTTCCATATTATAGCAAACCTTCTGTAGTCGCCACTAGGGGGTGGTATTGCTGCAATGTCAGCACCGCGCCATGAGGATCAAAAAGAGGTGCTTTCCATTGATCTGATCACAGATGCAACTTTGTAACGCGTTCTGAGTGAACTTTATAACTTTGCCACACAGAACAGAGTTTAGTTTTGGATTTAAATGTTGCCTGTAATGTTGATAATCTTAGAGAGCGGCTTCCTTTCAGGTCCAGAATAGTTTGCATTGAATGTTTTATCTAAAGTAAACAAACTTGACTTCTCATGTTTTTGGCAGCAGAATTTAAAGGCACAAAAAGAATGAGTAAATAAATAAAAAGCACGCCCACTTCTGTCTCACCCTATAACTACTGCCGTCTGCACATTTGATTCCCACGTTTTGATCGTTTCTTATCAAGCAAAAAGGGAAAATCTAATCGTATGTGTTTGTTGTTGTTGCTCTGCCTGTTTTCATCGCCGTGCCGCAGACGTATTATTTTTGGAGGATGAACCGCAGATTCGACAAGCACTTATTCTTGTAGCTTCAGGAGCGAATCAAAAGTGAAATGAAAGGCCCAAATACATATTCAGTGACGACAGGCAGTTAAAAGCGGAGAGGTGTGACATCGGAAAACAGCTCATTTGTAAAAGAAAAAGAAGCCCTCGCATCTAAAATTCAATTGTTGTGAGCGGGTTCAAGTGGCGTTTGTTGGATGGGATACACATTTTATCATGAGAGGAAAAAAAGCTCACCTTATTCACAAAAAAGGTCTTTAATTATTGCACAAAGTCACCAAAACGCTGGACACTCTGCCATGTCCCTTCTGTGTTCTGTCACTGAGCTCTTTCATTCAGAGCTAAAGACAGACTTTTGACACTTCCCCTGTTACTATGACTGTTGTTAAAGGAACAGTCCACCATTTTTAAATACTTAGATATGTTCTTACCTTAGCTTAGACGAGTTAATGTGTAGCTGTTTGGTCTTTACGTGTGCCCTCAGTCACGTAAACAGAGCACAGACAGCGTTTAGCCTCTCATCCTCTCCTCTATGGCCCCAAATGGAGGTGAAGTTAGAAGCAACCAGGTTCTTCCATGTTTTCACTATTTAAATACAGTTAGCCTGTACACGATCCAAGTATAGCTCAAACAAAATGAAACATGTCGATTTTCTAAGCGGATAAAAAGGGGAACTATATTGCAATGCGTAGTAATATTACTACGCAATATAAGCGTGTCTAAGCTAAGGTAAGAACATATCTCAGTATTTAAAGACGGTGGCCTATTCCTTTAAAGATCTGTATCATGCTGTTCTAGCCATTCCAAAGTAAAGTATAGGCATTTATATGATATATTGTACCTCTACCACTATGGAGCACTCATTTTTGTGTTTTCTGGAGGTATTTTTCAAACCCGGAAGACAAAACGCTTGGATTCAGTTAACTCCGCTCCCTCTCGCCGCTCATACAACTTTAGCAGTAGTAGAAATATAAATACCACAGCAAAAAGTTACTTTATGATGCAGCTATAAGGAGTTGACATCTGCAACACAGCTTCATAAATGGCTAACACACACAAGCTAACACGCGCTTTGATTCACTCACCGCTCTGATCCATCGGGTGTTTTTATTGTGGGACTCGCGTTGGTTATAAAAGTTAATTCACTTTGATTCTGGCCAAGGTTCACCAAACATCAGTGACAGTCACAGACAAACACTACTTTGGCTGATAGTCGGAGAGAAATTCCAACTCCTGGCGAGAACAGGCGTGTCCAGAGTAGGTTAGAAAGAGCTGCTTCTTTATGACTTTTGGTGCAAACACGACATCTGTTTCACCAGGTACATTTGTTGTCACTGCAGGGGCAGCGCGGACGCATCAGGCACGTCTCTCTCTCTTTCTTTCTTTCTTTCTTTCTTTCTTTCTTTCTTTCTTTCTTTCTTTCTTTCTTTCTTTCTTTCTTTCTTTCTTTCTTTCTTTCTTTCTTTCTTTCTTTCTTTCTTTCTTTCTTTCTTTCTTTCTTTCTTCCTTCCTTCCTTCCTTCCTTCCTTCCTTCCTTGAGCTTTGAACACCAGAATTATTTTTATTATTTTTTAATGTTATTTTTTTTTAAACTAATTTTTCTCAACAACTAATACATCAAGACATCTAAAATCTCCTCAGAAAAAAAAAAATCTATGAATTTTCTTTATATTTGTATCTCATTCTTATATTAAAATGTTAAAGACAACCTCACTCCTATTTATGTCTGTAATCTACAGGGGGGAAAAAAATAGATGCCTCTAAATTAATTTGACCCCAAATTCGCCTTAAAATATGAAGGCTATCTTACTGCTGTGGAGGAGTCACTGTCGGTGGCACAACATGACTGCAAGGCAAATTTAATTACTTTTCTTATTAGATACGTAATTTTATTCAACAACGTTGTGTAAAGAGGAGCGTGCCTTAAGCTCGCTTCCACTCGTGTCTGGGGGGATGGCTTATGCATACATTTCTCCGGCTCATCTGAAATCTGAGCGTTTTTTTTCGCCCCCTTTCTGCTGATCTCCTTCTTGTGTCCTAGCCGCGAGTGAAAGCTGTGGATTTAGAGCCACATTTCTGCTCCTGGTGTTTTAATTGTGCCTGCAAAAGCTGCAGGACAGAAATAATATCATTTGACTGTTAATTCAAGTGTAATAATTATTTTAGTTCTGAATTGACGTTAATACAATGTCACCAAAACATCACTCACTGTTTCGACTGTGACAAACATGCCAAAACTGGGGGCAGCCCATGCATATTAATATGTCTATGCTACATTTTAACCACGGTACGCTGTTAATGCCTCATTAAAACCAAACCCGAAGTGATGTTTTGTTTCATTCGCACATGATTGGTGAGAAAGTGGTCGGAGGTTTACATGATTATTGTGGTTTATCATTAGGTTAGAGCAGTGATACCCAACATTTTTTGTCTTGCGTTCCCCCCTTCCCTTTTTGTTATATTGTTTAAACAAAGTAGCAAGAGCTGAAAAAAACGAAAGCAAAAAACAAACATGTTGAATTTTCCTTTATATGTTGGCCCTTTCTTCAAAAATAGGAAGCGCTTGCAGAGTATTGAGCACGCTTAAGCAAAATTGCACAAGGTTCATTACCTGTAGGACGTCTATAGGGCTCAGATCTTGAAGGGGGACAGACGAGATCTCCTCAGACCCAGCCATCCATTGTGTTCAATCAAGTTGCTCCCTTCTGGCGCCAGATTCATCGTCTCTTATGTAGGACAATTAGTTTCAAGAACTCCTTTATCCCAGTTATTTCTGTGTTTGATTTCATGTGTCCTGCTGCTGCAAATCAAGTTGCTCTTCGGGGAAAAGAAAGACGCTTTGAATTCTTGGAATGAAACAATATTGTGGGAGGAAAAAAAAACTATATGGTTAAAAATAAAAGGCTTGTTATAAATAAACTTCCATCAATAAGTGTGCTAGAGATACAGATCAGGCCTAATTTCCTTGGTTTATGACTGAAGATACAGTGGCTCCAGGAAGAACATGCCAAGATGCAAAGAAATGTCATTGTGAGAACGTTTTTTACTTCAAGGTGCAGACGAGCTTCAAAATCTCTCAATATTTCCCACTTTTGATCGTGATAGTGTCCTGTGACTCATCATTACTATGGAAACTGTTGTCCGTACTTCCTCCGTCGCTCACATCCATCAGCGCAGTCCAGTTTATTCCACAGCTAACTTCACTTCCACTTTCTGACAGTGGAAAAAGGCATCAGTCACCTTTAGACATTAATCTTATGGAAACTTGCAGAAGATTTAAACCAAACTTCCTGTCCCGCTGTTGGATCCGTGGCTTGGCTCTGACCTTGAGGCTGTCAGGCAGGACTGTGGGACGGAGCTGTTTGGGACTGACCCCCGTGTGCCAACTGGGCCAATCAGATCGTGGCATGGCACCGCGGCACACTGGGTAACCACAAGTGTCCACGCCATGAGATGAACTGCTGTCCCGAATCTCTTAATGCCTCAAGGTGACCCAGTCCACCACTGTGACTCCCTCTACACTCAAATGCAAGCTGCACCTGCTGGTGTGTGATTGTGGATGAGCTGAATGCATGTCTATATCAGTGTCTGCTCCTGGAAACTTTGAGCACAATTTCACTATTTTCTAAAACAATCACAACAATAGGACATTTGTTGGAGGACTTCTCGGGCAGTGTCATATGTTAAAGCCGCACTGTGCAACATTTCATTCCAATAAATAGAATAAAATACAAGCATTTATTTGATAACAGATATTTTATTGTTGAAAAATACCTAAGAAATTAACAAACAAACGTATGTTTGCTGTGAGCAGCTCATCTCTCCTCAGACCTTTAAGAGGCAAAAGCTTCACGTTGTATTTTATTGTTCAGAAAAAAATCTTTTTGCATATTTTTCTGGCATTTCGTTTGGAAATATATGTATATATGATTTTTTTTAGTATCATTTCTTGTATTATTTCCTCCTTATTTATTAGGGCTGGGACGATCCACTTTTGTCACGATCCGATACGTATCACGATACTCATGGGCCAATCCGATACATTTTGCGATACAATAAGTAATTATGATTTGTAATATGGTTACCTTAAAGTGTATAATAGGAAATCAGTCATGTGCCTAAAGTTTATAAACCCAATTCCATTTGACATTTATTGAAGTGTTAAGATCGAAAAGTGAATTAACACAAAATGTAACAAAGTGCTGCTACTGGAAAACAAAGGAGTGCAGGATAAAAATGCCTCCAAACACAAGTATTGAAAGTATTGCGATACTTGAAAAAGCATCAATACTTAGTATTGCAGCACAGAGTATTGCGATCCAAATATGATCCGATATTTTGTCCCAGCCCTACTATTTATGTCACAGCTGTATTGTAAATCGGACTCAGTACTCACTGTACTCTAGTAAAAAGCTTCTGGAAAAAAGCTGTGAAAAATGCAACAAAACTGAGACGAAAACAAGGACGGAAATTTGACAAAAAAGTGACAAAAAATTGACGAAAAAATGACAAAAAAAGATAAAAAATTGACAAAAAGAGACGAAAACAAAAATGGACGAAAAAGAGACAAAAAATGTACAAAAAATGTACAAAAAAAATGAGAAAGGGTTAGGGTTAACCCTAACCCAAAAAAAATGGAGAAAAAAGTCAATTTTTTGTCCGATCACTCCGCCCCTGTGTAGCGGCGGAGTGATGGGCCCGCGACCTCGCCGAGATGTCGGCGAGATCGCGGGCTGGAGCACGACGCCTGCGCCTTTTTGTGCGCCTGCGTCTAACTCGGACTACGACCAAGAGCCATAGTAACTACTGCCATGACGATGGCACTGGTTACTGATCTCTGGAGTGATGTCATCAGTGAGAAATGTGCGCTCAAGTTTGAAAGACTTTATTTAAAACACAAACAGACAGAGACGATCTTGCAATTAATATAAAAGGTGGTCAGTGTTTAGTTCTCTTTAGCTGCGCATATGACAACTGAGACTATTGTGTTGAATCGCATTTTGTTGAGAAATGTTTTTGCTTTTAAGTTTGTGATTGAAACATACTATGGGATGATCTACTGAAATGATTCTTTGATGATGTTGCAATGGGATTTTCATTTCTTATGTTTGTGTCTCAACATGAGCTCTATAGTTTGTTTAACCCCTTAACTCCCACCTAAACCGAGCACATTTTCTCCAGTTTTGGCTTTACCCCATACTAAAAGTTTTACTCTTACTTGAGTAATTATTTTGGTCACTTTTTACTTGTACTTGAGCAAAATTTACTTGAGTAAATATTTGCGCTAATCTGAAGGGCATTTCTGAATCTGTGGGATTTTCCTCACTAAATGAAGGTCAATCCAAAAATACATTAAAAGGATGATTTAGAAGTATTACAAATGCTACAGCTTGGCCACTACTATGAGAAGCAAGTCTTATTTGAATAACACTTCTCACATGAGGGGACAATTATTCCTTCACTCCACAGCCTAATCGCTGGTGGTTCAATATATGTGTAGTCATAGCTGACGGATGCGCGGCTGCCAGCCTGCACCATCAGACCCTCCGACTTAAGCATCTCTCCTCCTGCGTGCTTCTACTTTGCATGCTAAATTCTCCCCCTGTACCTATAACCTCGCTAAAATGGCAAGTTATTTCCCAAACTCCCGTGTTTTCGGAATAACAGTCACTTGTCAGAGGTGGCAAAAAAAAAAAGCTCGAGTTGCATGGGAAAAACTTCAGCGGATGATAAATCTGTGCGCCTGCCTGCTGCTGTCAGGGTCTCTCCACTTTTGACATTTTGATGAAAACTCCCGTGTCATAAAATACATCGGAGTCATAAAATCCCCCAAAGCGCTCATATATTTAGCCGCTTTTGTCACAGATTGCTGACCGTTGACTGCAAACACAATAAAATAACTTGCTTCCTGAATATTTTTCCCTAAATCATTGCTCTGTGGCGGCGCATTGCTTGACTGATAACTGCAGCAGATGTGTCAGTTTGAGTGAGTTTCCTCCACTCCGCTACTCCGCCGTCTATGAAAATGGATGACTATTATCAAGAGAAACCTCAGAGGTAGTCACTATGCAAACGCGCCATATGTACGCCGTCCTGATTCCGACTTACCTCTTTTCAGAAAACACAACCAAGAGGCCTATTTGTGTTTTCGCATTCCAGCACGCGCTCCCTTTGATATACAAGCACAATGTCTGTTTTGTAAAGATATTTCTCCCTCTTTGACAAGAGATAGGGCGGAGGCAGTGTAGGCTTTTTTTTTTTTTTTTCCTCTCTTCGCGCTCAGGAGAGTAACCCCCCCAAAAAAAACTGATAAACAAATCAAGTTGAGCCCTTCACGAGGCTCTGAAAAGCAATTTCGATCTCAGAAGGAACATCGCGGCGTCTCTTACCTGCTATGTCTTTATTTCAGATGGGGAAGGCACTTGGAAGGGAAGAAAAATGTTATCTTGCCAGGTTTGCGGGCACGTACCATTTTTCATGCAAGCCCTTTGTGAAGTAGTTGAAAGCCTATCTCTTCTTTGTTGAATGCGAGACGCGTGACTGAACAGTGCTTTGTGTCATTCCTTTAAATCTTAGTAACTTGTCTAGCGTTCGCTCGTTTTCTTCCATTGAGCTCAACTTGCTCTTCTCCGTCAAGGGCAATCATAAGTGACCCTCATTGCTCTGTACTTCAGCCAGAAGCGAAGCATAAATCCAGCTTGTTTTTTGTTGTAGCGTTGATGCCCCATTTTCTTTGCAAGAAACCAAATTGGGCAATCTACCAAGTGTATTGAGACAGCAGAGAGAGATAGCGCAACATTTAAAGGAGTAACTTGTTTATCTTAATAAATCCTTTTGGTAGTCCCTCTGGGGTTAATACAAGTCTTAATGGAATGGTCTTTCATCTCCCCCTGGTGTCTCTGGCCAGAAAACCATTCTCGTAACTTTCCCTGCTCCGACCCGGGGACACAATTCACACTAATAGAGTCACGGTGAAGAAGCTTACAGGCTAATGGGCAAAGCTAACTGTGGGCTAGCACTACTTTAGCATTATTTACAGCCTCAAGTTTGAGTGAAAAAAATTATCTCCAATGAGTAATTGGATGAATATCCATATCTCTCTTTGTCTTTTCTGTCAGCGTAGTATTTACTCTCACGGACAATTAATGAGTAAAAAAACGCAACATGCTACGACACCTGCAGCGACGCTTATGGCCTCTATGGGCATGAGTTACTTAGTTCTGCTTTTAATAATAACAATTAAAAAGTTCTACATTATTTCACCGTGTTTGACAGCGGCTATTAGTCCCTTTTAAATACGCTGCTCGAATTTCACTTCATAACTTTATTTGTTTATCCGCCCTCCCGATACCAAGCGCACACAAAAAACAACAAAGAATCATTACTAAGACCTCGAAAATGAAGACCTTTTTCCCGAGCTGTTTCTCAAAAAAAAAAAAAAATCCACATTAATGGCATAATGGATTTCAACTGAGATCAAGGGCGACAATTAAAGGTCAACAGCAATGTTTTTAAAATAATTTCCGTCATTTTGCTAAAAGCCCATTTGCATGTTAAAAAGATATTGTTTCATAGCCGAGGACAGGGGAATTGCTTTTTACACACTGATTCTGGGAGTGCGTCTTTGTGCGCGCTCGCCTGTGACCACTTCCCAACAACAGCTAATCCAAATGAGCCTGAATAATGTATTCCTCTGCTCATTAGACACTCCTGACAATGCATTATTAAGAGCTGATGAAGTCCTTCCAACACCTTTTTTTTTTTCCTTCTTCTCCTCGGACGATAACATCACAGCGTTTGCTTCGTGGAAATTAATTGCTGATATCTGGCAGATTGTAAGTGATGTCTCTGCCAAGGAGTTAAGTGTATCCAGTCGCTCCTCATCTGCCACAACCCCTCTTTTAATTTGAAATGTAAAATCCTCCTGTCAGGGTCAGCAGAGCATTGCTGACAGTGAAGCTGCGAGAAAGGACTTAGAAGTTTGTAAAAATAATGACTGCTCTTGATTCATTGTTGGACATTTATCGGCTTGTTGTAAAGTCGGATTGTTGAATTTGTGGAATACTTACTTTTTCCAATAAATGTAGGATTATAGATGCAATGATTTGGGGCTTAAAAATGTCAAAAATTAAAGGTTTACTTCGCACATCTCTTTGTTTTAAACAGGAGCGTAAGAGAAGGCATAGAGGCCAAATGTACAAAAGGAAAAATCTCTCGCACACTGTATACTTGCAACACCAGTGTTCTTTTCATGTGTATCTTTTCTTAAAAATGTAACAGCTGAGTTTATGACTTTCAACACATTTAATGAATGTTTTGGCAGGAATGATGACATAATAAATGCCTGGATTTAACCAAGTGTTCTGACCTGGGGCTGCTGCAGTTGGTCAGGTCTAGGATCAGAAACACTGTGTTTACTGTGAAGTTTGTGACTTTTGCTACGATCGGGCGTTTTTTTTTTTGCGACCCAGCTCAAATGGATGTTTGCAATGTCGGCATCTTGTATTTTCAGGTGAGTTTTTGAGAAACTTCAGTCTTACAGTCTGTTCAGTTGATTGGTACGTCTCCCATTGTTCCTCCTGTATTCCATGTATAATTATGTTGTCCTTATGTTCCTGCACTGTAGGTCTAAAAAAGTGTTTTTTCTTTCTCGAGTGAATATTGTTGTAGTTCGGTGGTCACATCCTATTTTCTTTGGCTCTAAGGCTGGCGTTCTCTTCTTTAAGAACGTCTGCAAGGGCACTGTGATATTGAACTGACTGTTTTAAGTCCTCAACATCACCTTGGAGTTTTTCAAGAAGACAATAAGTTTCGTTAGTTGTTGATCCATGGATGTGATGGATTCTTGGATAGTGTTTTTTGTCACTGGTGAAGTCATCCATTTCAGTTGAGCTGAGGGGATGCCTCTTTCGTTTTTTTCGACATATCGTAGTAATGGTCAATGAATGATTCCAAACAACTATATCTTCCAAGGATTCCAGCTTGTCTTTGTTGAAACTAGTATTTTACCCAGTTTAGGCAGCATAATGGTGGGAAGTTTTGGCGCGGTGTGTGTTCAAAGAATGAGATCAGCGGAACATCCTGAACGACCAGGTTATTCCATCCATCGGTGTCTTCTTCCTTGATGGCACGGGATTCCAAGATGACAATGCCAGGATTCATCGGGCTCACATCGTGAAAGAGTGATTCAGGGAGGATGAGACATCATTTTCACACATGGATTGGCCACCACAGAGTCCAGACCTGGAGAAGGCTGTGCACAGATCTTTTGTCATCGCAGAAGCTTATTGAAACAATGCCACAGCTGTAATCCAAGCTAAGGGGGGGGGGGGTCCAGCTAAATATTAAAGCATTTTGCCCCTTTTTTATGGTCTGACTGTGAATTTCATTTTCATTTCATTTATTTATTTATTTGAACGGGACAGTGCATGTTAATGAACAGACCACTAGTGCTGAAAGCTAAGAACTTTTAGAGTTCAGTCCCTGAGCTTTATCTGCTGGAGGCCACACTAGCACTGGGACGTGATTGGGGGGCATGTGCTGGAATTGTGGAAATGAGAGAGTCTCTTTGTTTTCAAACTGGTTTTAGGATCTGGAAGCGCAAAAGGGGTGTTCCTTTCCGCGTGTGGATCGTGTAATTGTCTTGAGAACCAAAACAAACAAACAAATGAATGAACAAATTAACATAACCAATTTTAACTTGATGCTACTTCGCATTACAATTGTCATCAGTGCGAATAATACATCTGATTTGAACATGTTTATCTGATATATCTGGGGCACAAACAGGATGTGTTTAAGAAATATTTGCAAAAAATCTTAAATATCTTACCTAACAGGGAGAAGTTGAGAATATGTTTAAAGAGGGGGTATAATGCAAAATCGACTTTTTCAAGCTTTACATCATGTTCTTATGTCATTCCCTCATTAAAAACATGCCTGAAGTGTTGCCTTGGCACATTCACGTATTTTTGAGTAATCTGTACAAACTCTGATGGCAGCCATTTTGGGGATAGGTTTGCCTGAGTCCTCCTAGGAACGCCCCCACCTCCTGGAGACGCCTCCGAGCTTTCGTCACCAGCCGAGTAACCAACCACTGCCCCTCAGCAGAACCCCCTCCCCACTGATGCCACAGACAGCGTGTGGAGGGGGCGTGTCGGAAAGGGTCAGAGGTTCTTAAAGAGACAGAGGCCTATTTCAAGACATTCACTACAGCCATTTTGAGAGAGCAATTTTATACAAGGCAGTTATTCTAATTTACTGCATTTACAGACCAACAGAAGGTTTCCTCATCATTGTAGTGTGATATAGACTGGTGCTATGTGATTGAAAGAAGCATAATACCCCCTCTTTAAATATTGCAGGCTTATTTGCTACTTTATTATTACTATGGTTGTCAGATTGAACTTAAAAGGTCTTTTGTATTTTCCCTTTGACATTAAAGTGGGAGGAGAACAGGAACAGGGCTCTATATAGTTGAAAGTCATAAGCTGTGTGCCGATTTAATATCGCATTGTGCGGGTATTAACTCGTGAGTATACATCTGTAATAACATTCAGCCGGTGAACATTTCATATTGGCTGTATCTCAACATCTCCAGCGTTGGTATTCTCCTAGCGCTGCCAGATGGATCGCACAACTTACAATGAATGCACTGTATGTAACAAATGTGCACTTTGAATCTTGCCAAGGGACTCGTTTTTCTGGAAACCAAATTACAACACAAAATTAATACGGACTTGATTTGCATGCAGATCTTACAATGTAACATTCTTTTCCATTTGCCGGATGCTGGGGAAAACTCCTCAGTTATCACGCTCAGCTCTCGAGAAATACCTGCGGAGAATTCAGATCTGGTGATTTGGAAAATTGGGAATGTGGGTTTTGACGCCGGAGACCAAACATCGTTGAAGTGATATCAATATGGTAACAATTAGCACTACGTATGCTAATTCAACATTCTCACACTGGGATCTAATTTTTTGGAACATTGTCTGTATACTGTCTGACACACTGACATCGTTGGGCAAATCCACACTGCTTGAAAACTCCCATTGCCGGTACGTGATTACTTTGGGGCTTTTGGGTTCTTGTATTGAGAGACTATGGGACCCAAAGTCAATGTAGCTGAAACCGGAGTCAGTGAACTGCAAGGTCTCTTAGAAGACTGCTTTTGTCACCTGCTCCTTAGTTTATATACAGAGTCTTGCCACTTGCCACTATTGTCATGCTAACAGACTTGGGAGTGCCTATGAGGGCCTATGTTCAAAGTTTTTTGGGGGTGGACCCCGATTCAGAAGTGCAAGTTGGCAAGCTTAGAAATATGTGTTTGATTTTCATTCTCATCTACACCCCCTGAAAGGCCAGGGCAAGGCAAGCACACAGCAGCAGATGGAGAGTGAAGCTAGTTACATAGTGCAACAATTCTATTGGGAGGCATGTTTGGCTGAAGTTTTGAAGGCAGGCTATAGGGGGATATTGCCACAATCTGCCCCTGTAACAATGCAGGAGCTGGAGGATTGATTTTATAGAAGACCAAGACTCCAGAGAACTGAAGTTAGGAACAAGCACAGTTAAAAGTCTGAGTGTTTATAGGCTATGCACCCCGTGAGAAGATAGAGAGGTACTGAGGAGCAGCTGTACAGGGGATACACATCCATTTATGCTGCTCTTAGTGAAAAAAGTAGGTTATTGTAGGTTGTGTGATCCCTTCCCTGCGTGCCCTCAGCTGGTGGTGCTTGAAAGGTAGAATATTTCATGAGGCGCTACTTGGTGTGCAAAGCTTGAGAACTACTGATGTCGTCCATTTCAGCACGATTAATGTTGCATCTTAAAAAACAGTGAAAATGCCATTGTTGTCGCCAATTGCATGCACAGCTTCTCTCATGGAAGTGCCGTTTTAGTGCAAGACAGTTTCCCTTATGTAAATGCGGTATATGGAAATTGTCACTGAGAGGAGATGAGAGCTGCAACAGTGCACAGTCTAGGATCATTTCCCTTAACAATTCCTGACATTCAGAAATTCTAATAATCATTTGGTTTTACATCTTGCCTCCCAGTTTTATTGCTGTTCTATTGTTCTGTGCGTGCGATAGTCCCAGCCGCAACACCAGGGAGATGTCAATAGAGATCCATTACATCTGATAATGACTTTTGTCCAATAACCTCTGAAGATTACGAGGCGGTTTTACACGACCGGCCACGAAATAACGCTCACGCAACTCCTGCCAAAGTATTTAAACAGCGCTTTTATCGACAATACGATGGCATCCAAGTGCTCAGACTGCCACGGGGACAGACGAATCAGCGCACACCTAATGTTTATTACAGAACGCAGGGAGAATGACAATTAGCACATCAAGACTGAAACAAAACTCAGATTTATTCATGAAAGAGAATTTTAAAGGATTGGTTTTGTCTCGCAGCAAGAAGGTCCCGAGTGTCATTCCAGTTCAGACTTCTCTGCGTGGAGTTTGCGTGATCAGGTTTCCTCGGAGTGTGAATTAAATAGAGGTATAAAATAATGTAAGATGAGCAAATTTAATTTAATTTAATTTACTTGGGTGATTCTGAATTTTAAACAACTCCATCTTAAAAGTAGCCTCTTTCTGTCTCCTCCTGTCTCCTTAATCTACCTTTACTACAAAGCATGTCATTAAAAGTTAAAGTAACGTCTTGAATTAAGATACACCAATATTATACTGTAGATAAACACCTTCTGGTCTCCAAAACATTTAAGGGCAAAACTGTCTCAGTAATCTTTTTGACAGTGTTCCTTATAGAGTAAATGCACATGGTTTCTCATTGATCTGTTTTCAAGGGCGAATGAAACGACTTCCTGTGAGTGGACACAGCACACAGCATGCTTCACAATGGAGGCCTATATACAACACCAGCAGGCCCCTGTCCATTGACGTCCTGCACACAGCGTGATGGAAGATGCCACCTGAAGAGGCAGCTAACTATACTGAAAGAAAGGGAAGTTGAGAAGTTTGACTTATTGTTTTACCCCCAGAGTGAAAATAATCAGAGTTCACCTTGTCCCTTGTTTTGTGTTGATTTGTCCAAGTGTTGTGTTTAAATGGTGACATACTGTATGTTATGACTCCAGGGCCAAGGGCAGATTATGTACATTCAGAGTGTCTCACAGTCTAATGTGGACCCTGAGAAAAACAAAAAAATAAAGACTATTTAGCTCTTTTAACGAAGCCTAGGCATACATTTAACCTGGAACTCATTAACTCATTACAGCGTCACCTGCCTTTATCCAATCAACATCTCATCGTCAGCCGGTGTCATTTTCAACCTCATCAGCGCCTCAGACACACCTTCAAGTCCCAACAGCCACAATTTAACTTTTCTCCGTCACCACCTTGTACGCTTGCCAGCCGTGCTGCATCCCACCTCCACCCCTTCACTGACCCTGCCCATCATGGATTCGCTCGTCGCTCATTCCTCTTCAACCTCCCATTCCACCACCAGTGTCCAGGCTCCGGGAAAAGACATCCCTAAACGCTTAAGCATATTAACATCAATTAATAACACCAATTCATATTCATGCATGCCATCTAACTGCTTTGTTTCAGTCCAAGTCTCTTCCGGTTGAAATGGTGCACAACCAAAATTGCCAGGTATTTGGCCAGTTTAAGCTTTTTGGAAAAACAAAAAATAAAACAACTGTCCGCTGGTCCTTGCCATGCTGTTTTCTAAGTGAAATACACAATATCTGGCCTTTTCCTTAATACAATTCACCTGAAATCCAAGGTAGTTCGAGTTGCTGAGATAGAGCGAAGGAGGCAGCTATTTTTTTTTTCCATCTATCATCGGTGAAGCTCAGCACTGGATGGTAACAGCCTTAAAGCAGTACTAACTTGTTTACCTTAATAAATCCTTTCCGTAGTTCCTCTGGGGGTAATACAAGTGTTAATGGGATGATTGGGGGGTCTTTCATCTCTCCCTGGTATCTCTGTTCAGAAAACAACAATTGCAGCTGTCCTGCCTACGGGTTGGAGGCGCAATACACACTAATAGAATCACGAAGAAGAAGCTAACAGGCTAACAGGCAAAGCTAACTGTGGGCTAGCGCCACTTCAACAGTATTTACAGCCAAGTTTGAGTGAAAAAAATGATTTACATTGTGATTTGATAATTTGACGTACAATATCCATCCAATCACACAATTGGATGGATATTGTACATCTGGAAGCGTAGGAGTTACTTAGTACTGCTTTAACTAGTTTGCAATTGCACCTTTGCGACCTCCTTTTTTTTTCAGCAATCCATCAGTGTCTGTACTACATAAAGATATTTTTTAACCTTATTTGATGAGCAATGTGATCAACAAAACAGTGTGAGACATTTTTACACAAAAGTTTGATAATGACTTTGCAGACATTCAGGTGTGAAAACATCTCACGTCTTCAATTTTAAATGTTTTACCCTTCCTTTAAAATGGAGGGTTTACAGAGTTGTTGCATCTGATCGTGTCAACAAATTGCTCAACAGAAAGATAAGCACCAATTTGTCTCAAAGGTCAGGTATTGATCACAACATCCATATCCATTTCGCACTAAATGATCACCTACAGGGCCCACTAATGTACTCCTCTGGCCTATGTCATTATGGTCTAGAAACCTCTATTTGTCTAAGTGAGGAATATTATGCTCCAGCACATGTCACATTCAGAAATGATTTCAAACACCAATGATTTAGTCAAGCTCTTTCGCTGCTTCAATAAAAATGTGCATGATGGCAGACACTGACAGGCCCCGACCAGCGATTACAGCGAACGGTTGAAAGGTTGACAGCCAAAACAGAAAATTATATTAACTAGCCCGTGGCCCATTTTCAAGAGCAGCCTCCGGGCTAAAGCATTTGAGTCTGTAGGGCGAAATAGGCCCAAAATTGATGCGCTGATTAAATTTAAGACCAATGTGTTTGCATAAGTATGAATAATTCTACAATTTCACGTCAAAATGGCAAATCATATACAGTTGAGTTTTGATGTGGATTAGAGGGGGAGGAAGATATGTTGCATTTACTCTGATGCATGCATGAACTTTTCAGCGGATTTTTTCTGTATCATTCCCTAATAACTGTTTAAGTTTAACTCCGAGTATACTATATTTTTAAGGTGCGGATAGTTAATAGCGCAGACTTGTGTGCAATCTGTCTAGAAATGTACATTGCGATTTGCATAGGGCCAAGATCACAACTTAATTCATAAACACTTTTAAACTACCTTAAGAGCGACACATTGAATCTGTTGTAGGTCCGGTACAGCGTCCGCAAACTTAGAAAGTCATTCAAACCAATGTTGCACACTCACACTGCTCCGCGAAGTCCGGGTCCGGTTACCCAGGCCGCTGCAACGGAAAGAATCTACAAGAAGTCTATTTTTGCCGGAGACTGGAGCCCCGCGGATCAAGCTGACAGAAAAACACGAGCCAAACAGCAAGTCAGGTCTCGTGAGGAAAGATGATCCGGTGTATTTCAAAATAAAATCTGTCTGCTCACTACTTAGTGTATCTGGTCTCGTTTACCACCTGTACACTAGCGTAACGTGGTAAATGTAAACATTCCTCCATTACCAGTGACACAGGGGCACTAGTGTGTTGCAAAGCATCCACTTAACTGGGGAGAGTCATCCGCACAGTAAAGTGAAGATTACTGCGCAGTAAAGTGAAGATTACTGCGCGGATTTCGAAATACTCCTGGTATTATTACGCCTTTCAATATAGTTCCCCCTTTTATCCGCTTAGAAAATCCACATTGTTTAATTTTGTGTAATTATACTTTGTAGTGTAACACGTCACCATATTTAAATAGGGAAAACGTGGAAGAGCTTGGTAGCTTCTATCTTGACCTGTTTTGGAGCTATAGTGGAGAGAGGGAGAGGCTAAATGCCAATGCCGACTGCGCTGTGTTTACGTGATAGAAGGCACAGGGGAAGACCAGACAGGTCCTAAAGAACTCGTCAAAGCTAAGGTAAGAACATATCTCAGTATGTAAAAACGGTGGCCTATTCCTTTAAGCAGAGATGCACTGAACTGTGATATGACGACATCACGAAAACTGCAGGTTGTCACAGAGTTTAAATAAGCTTGTTGTTTGTCCCGGCTAATGCTAACGAGGATCTACATAAACAGGGAACAAATCCCAATTTGTTTTATATTATCGCCTCATGCATCCCTCTCAGCCGCAAACTGTCGCTAGAGGTTAAAGGAATAAGCCACCGTTTCTACATACTGAAATATGTCTAGCTTAGACGAATTCATGCGTACCTGTCTGGTCTTTGTGCGTGCCCTCAGTCACGCAAATGTATTTAGCCTCTCCCAGCAAAGGTATAGCTCCAAACTGGGGTGAATTAGTTAGTTCGACAATATTAGAGTGCAGACGTCGAAGTTCTCCAGGTGTTATTATGCCTCACAATATAGTGTTCCTCTTTATCCGCTTAGAAAATGAACATGTTTAATTTTGTGTAACTAGACTTGGATCGTGTAACTGCTCATGTAACTGTATTTAAATAGGGGAAACATTGAAGAGCTTGTTAACTTCCAACTTCACTCCAGTTTGGAGCTATACCTTTGCTGGGAGAGGCTAAATGCAAACAACATTTGCGTGACTGAGCACACGCACAAAGACCAGACAACTAAGCATCAACTCGTCTAAGCTAAGGTATCATATCTGTATGTAAAAACTGTGGCCTATTCCTTTAATGGACAGTAGCACCTACATATCTGAGGGATTAGCCTGTATTGTGTGTAGGGCTGGGACAATCCACTTTTGTCACGATCTACGATATACTCAGGGGCCGATCCGATACGTATTGTGATGCAAAAAGTAATTATGCTTTGTAATATCTTTACCTTAAAAATGGTAAAAAGAAAACAATGCTGTGTCTAAAGTTTATAGACCCAAGGTCATTTGACGTTTATTGAAGTGTTTAGATCAAAACGTGCATAAACACAAAATGTAACGCTGCTACTGGAAAACAAAGGAGAGCAGGATCAAAATGCCTCCAAACACAAGTATTGAAAGTACTGCGATACTTGAAAAAGTATTGATACTTGGCACAAAGTATTGCGATCCAAATCTGATCCGATATTTTGTCCCAGTCCAAATTGTGTGTTCGTCTAATATGAGAAACTGGAGCACCCATTGAAAACCCACACATAAGGAGAAAATGGAGACTCCGCCCAAGCAGGCCCCACCAGGCACTGAACCTCCTCACTGAACTGAATAGTGTATGACAGAGCTGGAGCCATCAATACGCTCACCACTCCAGATTGAGCATAATGATTTTTTTTGTAAAGAATTCATAATGAATTGATCTGAAGCTACACAGAGTTTGAAAAGTTTAAATTTCTTTCTTTTTTACAAGATGGCCCATTTGACGCTAATGCTGTCAATTATTTTAGCCTGGAAGATCTCATGTTTGGCCCTTATATCTCATTTAAAAAGTGGTCTGCACCTCCGTGAATAATTGGAGGACTAGTTAGTTCACTGAATATGTGCCAAAGCAACCGGTCTCTCGCTCCACTCCCACTCTGCACCAATTAATTATGACCTGAAGAGCCGAGAGCCCACTCATCTGACTCATGCGCCTTGTTTCCTTGTTAGACTGATACATTCTGGTGTTACGCTCCGCTAACTGCTACCATTGTGACGACAATGAGATTTGCGCAAGCTAAAGTGGAAAATGTCAGGTAAAAAAACTATATTTTGTCAGCTTACTCTTAATGTCTCTTGGGTTGTTTGGTCCGGGGAGGGGCATGGTTTGCACTTGTGGTTTGGGGGCACATTACGAGCTCATTTAGCTGTCCGTGAGGTGCCCTGACAACTGCAATTTGTCTAACACGTAAAATGTTTTTGTGCTTAGTATCAACCAAAACGCCATTATTAAGATGTTTTTTAAAGCCATTACTTTCCAATGTCTGCATGCAAGCGAAGTGATTATTAGGAAAGGCATTTTGGAATAAAGTGACCCACTGACCGCTTACTTCGCTTGACTCTCTTGGTGGTGATGCTGGGATTAGATTCCTAGCTTGTCTTCTTCGGACAGGGTGAACAGGTGTAAACTGCTCAGACTGTCAGACTATACTAATTTATGAATCACCATTTAAACATTTAAAACGTGTACATTTCAGTAGCCAAATAAAGACTGACGAGTTGCAATTATATATGGCTAAGCTCTGATGAAGAAATGGGTGAGCTTACCTGGTACAAAGCATCTTTCTGTACATGGTCCCCATCAAATAAACTAATAACATGGTCCCCATCAAATAAACTGATAACATGGTCCCTGTAGCGGCCAAAATGCCCTGTGCAGTGTCCGCTTTGGCTGCAGTGTGTAAAGGCGTCTCGGACGCTTGTCTTCCAACAAAGTCCATAAAAAATACTGTGTTCCAGGGTTTATTGGCATTACCTTACAGCCATCCACAAAATACGAAGCTTCTCCACAGACAATAGAACACGTAGACACGATCGAAAAACTGTATACCTCTACACTGCAACACCTGCGTGCCCCTCCCTCCCCCCTTAGGGCAGGTAATCACATAATGTGACACACAGCGCCACGCAGTGGCAGGAGGCTAAAACAGATAAAAAAGCATATATGGCTCCAACAGTCCCCATCAAATAAACTAATAACATGGTCCCCATCAAATAAACTAATAACATGGTCCCCATCAAATAAACTAAACTAAATATATGGCCAAATCGCCATTGCTGTGCCCAATCCCGTCAGAGCTTGGAAGCTAAGCAGGGAAGGGTCTGGTCGGTACTTGGATGGGAGACTGTAAGCCTAGCGAATGTAGTGTGTGAGTGAGTGGTTGGTGGAGGTCGAAGTGGCGCAGACTGTTGCCTCGCTTCTGTCAGTCTACCCCAGGGCAGCTGTGGCTACAATAGAAGCTTGCTACCACCAACTATGGAGTGAACGAAAAGTGCAATGTAAAGCGTGTCCAGAAAAGTGCTATATAAAACCAATGCATTATAATTATAATAAGAATTATTATTATTATTATTATTATTATTATTATTATTATTATTATTATTATTATTATTATTATGTGTTCAATTGCACAAAAAACACACATACAGTACAGGAAAGGATCTTTGACTGGTTGTTGTATTTCAGTATCCAAAGATTTAATTTTTGTAAGAAAAAGTACAATGCTGACTTTGACATGACACCATTTTCAGATGTGTTACTGGCACAATCAATAGAAGCATTTATTTTCTTTTTTTCCCTTTTTTATATTCCATCCACTTCCATCCACTTTCATTGTGCGCTATGAAATGTTTTCAAACCTAAATAATGGCTGCAGGACAAAGAGTGCATCTGTACATACACACACAATTTGTCGATTTTTGCAGATGAATGGCAACAAATAATAAAAACGTTTTCAGCAAAGGTAATTGGTAGCCAGACTTTCATATTAGAAACTTTTTAATTTCAAAAAGTAATTTTGATCTCGGAGAGCTGTGATTTTGATAGCGGCAGAAAACAAATTTGATAGTGGATCCGCACCCTGCTTCCCTCACATTTCTCGACAGTGGGGTAATTGTATGTTAACACAACATATCAAGTCCTGTCGGTGTAATTACTAGTTTCTTTGTGGTTAAAAGCATGCCGTCTGCACCGTCTGCCATGTTAGCCACGCGCCAATCTGCTGCAACATTCACGCATAAATTATTGGGCCTGTCTTGCGTTGTGCTCTGAATGGGCAAGGTTTTATACACTATTGATCCACTTCTCATTTGATTTGTTAAAGTGGAAATACAAAGATGTTTTGACTTGCTTAGTCAAACGCTCGGATCAATAAGTGCAGTTGTTGTGTTTCCAAAGAATGCTAATGTCTACCTTTGCGCACTATTGTGGTCACAACAAAGTTAGGAATAAATATGTAGCATTAGAGCTGGATATCTCGCATAAATACATATCAAAATCGCCTACATTATTCAGAATTATGAATAAATACAAAAAAAAAACTTGGCAATATAGAGTTGACTGTAACAGATTGTGAGTCAGAAAAACTTCCGGAACCTTTGCTTGACCTCATATGTATTTTATACTTTTCCATTTCCGCAGTTGCCACACAAAAAAAAGTCACAAGCTCTAATATTTAGTTTGACCACCTTTAGCTTAGATTACAGATGTAGGTGCATTGAGTTACCTTGTGTATGAAATGTGCAGTATAAATAAACATGCCTTGCCTTGTTTCAATAAGCTCCTGCAATGTTAAAAGATCAAAGGTTGCCTTTTTCTAAATACTGCATGTTTCTGTGCCCCACTTAGTTTTACAAGATGCTTTTGTACATCTTTGCTGTGTTTCTGCAAGGTTCACTGAATTTTTTTTACTGCATAGAGTCCTTACTGGCCATGAAGGAAACGGCTTTTTAAAAAGTAAACAGCTAGCAGATGATATGAAACCTACAAATCCACAGGTTTCTCCGTCTGAAACACTGAAGAGGCACAAAATGCCGCCTACACCTGCAGCACAGTGGAGGCGTCACAAGAAATGCAACAGGAAATAAAAAGGGGGCGAACGACGAAGTATCCGGGACTCTGCGGTGGCCAATCCATGTGTGAAAATGATATCTTATGCTCTCTGAACTACTCTACTGGCACTGTCATCGAGGAATATGCCCGAACTCCATTAATGGAATAACCCATATGCATGGATGGAGGTGGGTGCTGTGGTCACCCCCTTCTCCTGCTTGCTCCGGTGTGATTGAAGGATGGGTTAAATGCAGAGCAGTATTTGTACACAAGGTAATCTAAAGTGCTTCACAGTTACATAAAAAGGGAGAAGGCAGATGAAATCACTCCATAAAACATTAACATAATCACAAGCTAATTTAATAAAAAGCGAGTTCAGATAAAAATGCTTTCAGTTGCCCTAAACAGAACTGCATTTGAAAATGGTCAGTGTTAAGGCCTGTGTCACGACTTCAAGAAGACTGTCCCAGATTTTAGAGGCATAAACCTGAAAAGCAGCCTGACCGTGTTTAGTTCTGACTCTGAGACCAGCAGGAGACCAGTCCCTGAGGTTCTCACAGCCCAGCATGGTCCATAAGGCTCCAACATGTCAGGTGTATTCTAGCGCTACAGGCCACGGAGAAACTCGTACTCTGGCAGAGCTGGTTTAAGGCAACACTGCAGGTGAATAACTGTTTGGATTTAGAGATATCAATTTGAAACCTTTGCTTTATATTACAGGCATAAATGTGAGGAAAAAAATGAATTGCAAGTTTTCTGTCCTTTTATGTGTTAAAAAAACAAGGCCTTTTATAAAATGTAAAAATTGTTGTAAATTTGTTGTAAATTTGTTTAAAATTCGATAAATCAGGTTAGGAATTAGATATTGAAAAATCCCTCTAAATTAACCTCACAAATATTGGCTCCAAGGCTGCAAAATTGGAAGTCTGTAGGTGTTCATAGGTTCATATTGTCATGAATTTGAGAAAGTTGAAATTATAATTTCCCAAATAAATCTGTTGCAAAACACTGAATCAGTGCAATAAAAAAACATTGTGAAGATTTGGCATTTTTATGTTTCCAGGTGAAAGAGGATGTGTTAAGAGACCAATTTGGCCCCAAAATGTTTGTTTTGCCTGCAGTTTCTCTCCTTAAATACTGCAATAACTCACTCATTTTGTGGTGCACATTCAAAACTCAAGTGTAAAACAAATTTGAAGCAGACATGAGATGTAATGTGTTGCTTAAACGGTCAGACGAGTACAGCCCTAATGCTCTTAGTTGTACAAGTCATTTCTGATTTATTTTGTCTTCATTCCCCTTTGTTGGACTGTTAATTAATCTTTTATAATACTGAGTCATATAAAAGGCCTTTCTCCTCCAATAATAATCTGCAGCTATAACAAGCCCTGTGCGTTTGTTATGAAGCTGAGCCAGGCTGAATGCTCCTTGCGCATTTCGGGTATTCTTCACTGCGCCCCACTGGCATATCCTCGCCGTTTCATTATCCAACAAGCATATTTCTGCTACAATATGTCGCCTTATTTAATGAAAACGCTGTGGCCATAATGGCTGGGGATTAGAGCTAAATCCACACAGGAACTTCGCTGATAAGTGCAAACATAAAAGAAGCTTCCCTTTTTACAGTGTCTGAGCCATGGACCAGTGGTGCTTCTGAAGAGCCGACAGGGAATATTTTACTAAAACGCTCCATAATGGTAAAACAAGCACAGTCATCGGTATTGAGGAGGCACCGCAGGTGCTTACACATCACATACTGCATATAGGCACAAAATAATAACATTTACACAATCATTTGCAGATTAGTGCACAACTGTAAACAGAACCTTTAATGCATAGTTTCTGGTGGTATGGAGGCGGAGGTGGTAAGTTTTCTGAGGTATCCAATCAGAAAGCAGAATAAGCCCCATTGTTTGGATTGTCACATTCTGTGGCTAAACATCTCTGATGTAATGACTGAAATCCCAATACTTGTTCCCCAATCAGGTCCAAATTATTTCTCGTGCAGGACTTCATTAGCTAGAAGTCAGTGACTGGATTCTGGAGGCTCTGTCAGGCCCCTGACGTCATTAAATGTGGCACTACACAATTTTAGAAATTCGAACATTATGTGTGGCCTGCGACCGGCAAGAAAAAAAAACGCTAAATTACGTCATAATAATTTCCTTTTACTTCCACACCGCTCATTGATCATGGCCTCTGTAAATAAATTGAGAAAAGATTCAAGATAAAGATTCAAGATAAATGAAAACTACAATATTTTGTCACTGATTTTAACGGTCTGTCGTGGTGAAGAGGGAGCTGAGTCGGGGGCAAAGCTCTCGATTTACCGATCGATCTACGTTCCCACTCTCACCTATGGTCATGAGATTTGGGTAATGACCGAAAGGACAAGATCGCAAATACAAGCGGCCGAAATGAGTTTCCTTCGCAGGGTGGCTGGGCGCACCCTTCGAGATCGGGTGAGGAGCTCAGTTACCCGGGAGGAGCTCGGAGTAGAGTCGCTGCTCCTTCACGTCGAGAGGAGCCAGCTGAGGTGGCTCGAGCATCTGTTCCGGATGCCTCCTGGTCGCCTCGCGCGGGAGGTTTTTCAGGCATGTCCTAGTGGGACAAGGCCTCGTGGAAGACCCAGGGCACGCTGGTGTCTCCGAGCTGGCCTGGTGTCGCCTCAGGGGCCCCCCAGAACAGCTGGAGGAGGTGTGTGTGGATCGGGAAGTCTGGGCATCCCTGCTAAGACTGCTGCCCCCGCGACCCGGCCCCGGATAAAGCGGAAGAAAATGGATGGATGGATTTTAACAACAAATGTGTTTGCCTATAATATGCCAAGAGCCTGACGGGGTTTGGACACCCCTGCTATAGACTGTGTTATAGACTGTTAATTACTAAAATAATTTCTCCATTCGATAGAGAATCCATGATGGCTGCTCAATCTCCTCCTACAGAGTATGTTCCAAAAAAGGACAAAAAGGCGGAAAACTCGGGCCCAGTGAGGCAGGCTGAGCAGCAACAAGCTTCCACAGTGCTCCAGGGCCTGTCAATTAAAGCCCCAGGCTTAAAAGTTTTAATTCCACAGAACAAAACCAGAGTGTTAAAAATATGAGACATGGGTCCCAGCAATTTTAGAAAAAAAAATAACTCTTTGGTGCCAGTTTTTTAAGCTGTCCTAGGGAGATGCAATGACTCCATTGGAATACATCTGGAGTCGGGGGTGGTATTGCAGCAAAGTCGACACTCATGAGGCCAGGAGGACCAAAGAGAAGTGCTTTCCTCACCCATTGCTTCAATTTTATTACAAATCTTTAAATTGGATTCAAACTGTCATTAAATCCAAATTTCTTAGACAATTATGACATTGCTCAACATTTTTTATTGTATAAGAGTGTATTGAAAATTCCAGAATTATTGTCTAATAAATGTTTAGTGGCAGTTTTGGCTGAAATTTACCTAATTTTGCTCCAAAAATGCCTGTTTTGTCCGGTTACCTTTTCTCTGTTTGATGAAATGTTTGCAAATCTTAAGAAATTAAATATGCACCAATTCTTTTCTGGGTTCCATCCATCCATCCATCCATTTTCTTCCGCTTTATCCGGGGCCGGGTCGCGGGGGCAGCAGTCTCAGCAGAGACGCCCAAACTTCCCGATCCACACACACTTCCTCCAGCTGTTCTGGGGGGACCCCGAGGCGACACCAGGCCAGCTCGGAGACATAGTCCCACCACCGTGTCCTGGGTCTTCCACGAGGCCTCTTCCCACTAGGACATGCCTGGAACACCTCCCGCGGGAGGCGACCAGGAGACATCCGGAACAGATGCCCTAGCCACCTCAGCTGGCTCCTTTCGACGTGAAGGAGCAGCGACTCTACTCCGAGCTCCTCCCGGGTAACTGAGCTCCTCACCCGATCTCGGAGGGTGCGCCCAGCCACCCTGCGAAGGAAACTCATTTCGGCCGCTTGTATTCGCGATCTTGTCCTTTCGGTCATTACCCAAATCTCATGACCATAGGTGAGGGTGGGAACGTAGATCGATCGGTAAATCGAGAGCTTTGCCCCCGACTCAGCTCCCTCTTCACCACGACAGACCGATACAGCGACCGCATCACTGCTGACGCTGCACCTTTTTTCTGGGTTTGTGGCATTAAAATATATTATTTGGGCATTAAAAAGCGTTACATTTGACTTGCTTCTGCCTGTATAAACCCTGCTTCAAGTGTCTTGCCCAAGAACACATTAACAATAAGCAATTCTGGTAGCAGGGAATGAACTTTACAGTTTAAGGCTTGTTTTATCACAGCATAATGTGATTTGACCCATAATTTGGAACTAATGCCATTTTAAATCAAGTTCAGTTCTTTGCCCAAGTCTGATTAGTTTGACAAATATTTGCTTTCTATTTAGATCTAAGAACTGACAAAAGGCGTCTAAAACTGTATGTCAGAATGAGCTGCCAACAAGTTCACTCTGACCTAAAGATGCCGTTTTGAGTAAAGAAGACGCTCTGACCCAAAAGATAACACGGTCTCTGGCACATTTCTGTCTGTCTGTGGATTGTGGCCAAAACACCTGCAACTTTCTGTTGTGCAACTATTTCCACTTCTTTCATCACCGACGCCGCAAAGGGTACAATGTAATTTAGATTTTCCACTGTTTGATGAGAGTTTTAATCATTTTTTTTGTTCATATCAGTTTTATTTCCTTAGCTTGAGGATTATTAAAGTTTACATGCAAAAATGTTTTGGGGTTGATGAGAGAAATCTGGGGAGAGAGTCCTGAGATTGATTCCTTAGCCATGTTTGCAATCTGGTGGATTAACCCCTGTCAATCCAAGACTTGCACAGACTAATCATCCAGCAAGTCAGCACGGTGACTGAGTGGTTAGTGCTCTTGCCTCACAGCAAGAAGGTGCCGGGTTTGATTACTGGCCTTCCTGTGTGGAGTTTTCATGTTTCTCTACCCGTGTCTGGACGGGTTTCCTCCGGGTGCTCCGACTTCCTCATCAACCAAAACATGCTCAATAGGTTAATCCTCCAGCAGGTGATTCTGAGCATCAGCCTGGCTCCACATCTGGAGATAGGTCCCCGGGCACTGCTCTGCAGTCGCTCACTACTCCTGAGGGGTTGCCCCAGCGGCATCGAAGGATGGATCAAATACAGAGGACAAATTTCCCTACGAGGACAATAAAGTATACCTTAACCTCAACCATAACCCTTAACCTTAAAATTAAAATATTTAACTTACATAAATATTTAACTTACAGAAGAAACAGATGCGTGACCCTGTTATAAGTAGTGTATAATACCAAAATACAAGGGTTCTGTTGATTGTAGGAATGATAAGGCTGACTGTCAAAACAATTGGCATAAAACCCAATGAGAATGGTCCTGTGATCCACTTGGTTCCCGACTCTCCAGCTGAGAACCACTGACTCACATACAGCCTGAATAGCCAGAATGACTCCATTTGACTCCATTGTGATGTACTGGTTGCACTGACTTACTGAATTGTTTTATATGAATGGTTGTACTGCATGAGTGACAGCTGCGAGCAATGAGCCCTAGACAAATTTCCTCATTGAGGACAATAAAGTTTATCCATCCATCCATCCATCCATCCATCCATCCATCCATCCATCCATCCATCCATCCATCCATCCATCCATCCATCCATCCATCCATTTCATTTTCTCCAGATTTTATTCGAGAACTAAATGTAAAGGCTTCGTTTAAACTATTAGATACAACATCATTACAAGATCACATTGCAATGATTACAGCAGATTGTAACAACAGTATTCCATAAATGAACTTAAGTTATAAAAGAAAGAAGAACAAAAAATGAACTAATGAACTTTGAGACAGCGCTTCATTCTGAGCTGTTGTTTGCGCTGGAGATAATACATGAGATTTTTATGGCTTCCATCTGGAGCGCAGTGTATTCAGCTGAAAATATGAGTGTTGACACAGATGTCTGAACAGGGGATTAGACTTGTATATTTCCAATTATTATTAGTCTATATTTATATGGCACACATTAATGTCTTTGTCTCATGAAGCATGTTGACGATAAGACAAGAGAAGAAGTCCCGTCCAAGGGGCAGCAGAGCAGAGATCTGTTAATCTGCCGGCGCCAACAGCAGCACCACACATTTATATCCGAGTGTGGTCAGAAGGAGGCAACACAGCGTTTTATAATCTCTTCCATCGTCTAGTAATACATTTTGGTCCAATTTTGAGACATTTAGCAAATGTTTGGAGCAGGGACTCGAACCTTGAGGCTTCAGTAATATTCTGTTTATATGGCAGAAGCCTTGTCACTGAAAATACTGCAGAAGCAGCATCATACATTTTTCTTATCTTATCATTGCACATCTTGTACATTTGTATAAGAGTTTGAGGGGAGGTATAGGAACTCGTGTTCCTGTGTACAGATGGGACGGATAAGATTGGCATCCCTTAAAGAATTTGTGCTGATGTAGATAACTTTGTGTTTCACTTTTGGAGACTTTCTGACCCCAACACCACAAGCAAGTTTTGATGGAATGATTGATGATTTTGAAAAGGCTTTCTTTGCATTTGTAACCTCACGTTTAGGTTATTGTAATACCTTGTACATGAATATTGGATTAGACCAGGACTCCCTGCAGCGCCTGCAGAGTGTTCAAAATGCTGCAGCCAGCCTCCGGACTAAAACAAAGAGGCACATCACCCCTGTTTTGTGCACCTTACACAAGCTCTCATGATACATTTAAGGGTGTGTTGCTTGTTTTTAAATGTTTGAACTCTTTGGGGCCATATTTGAGTGAGCTGTAGCAGCTTTACACCCCGTCCAGACCCCTGAGGTCAGCTGACCAACTCCTGTTGCAAAAAAAACGAGAGGTGAGAGATCAACAGTCTTCCTCTGGACAGTTCAAGTCCAGACTGAAAACACACCTCTTCTCCCAGGCCTTTAATAAGCCAAATCAGCATTGTCAGTGGTTCCCATTCATTCTCCATTCTCCATCCACGTGGGCTTAATCAGTCTATGGAAGAGTTTTGCTCTATTCACCAGTGCAATAAAGGAACCTCACAGCGTTGTATATGCGAGACACCATACACACTCATCACATTTCCTACTGAAAGAAAAGATCCAGAAAGTCCTGACGAATGGATTAAATTAGTAAATTTGACATATAGCTAACTAGTAATGCTATTTGTAACCAATATGTCTATTTACTTAATACAACAACTGTTTTTTATATATTTATTGGTTTAGCAATGGCCACGAGTTCTTTTTCTCATCCAGTAACTCTGTGTCCCCGTTTCTTACAGAATTCTCTCATTGATTTTCAACGCTCAAAATATTCAATATTCACACTCGGTCATGTTTACAGTTTGGGATGCGATCTGGGTAGTCCTGACCTTTAACCTGGACCAGCATGCTTTGCGCTCGGTGAAATGTCAAATCCGCTTATACTAGCCAGTAAAGTGTAACTTTGTATGTGATGAGTTGTTACTGTGAAGCCCTTTGGTCAAGTTGTTTTTAAGCGTGCTATGCAAATAAACTTGAATTTAAATGTAATTTTCCAAAAGTGAGTCCTATGTTTTTTTTTGTTTTTTTTTTCAACCAGCCACCCCAGCTTCTACCATATTTCTTCTCCACCAGTCTCTAAGTTCAAATGGAGGATCATTTCCATATCGTCCATCTTCTTTCTCTTCATTTCGTATAGCAGAAGTCCCGGAGACATCTTCCTTAACCTTAATCCAGGAGGAAACAGTAATGGCACGCCGAACAACGCAGTCAACCTTCAGGTTTCTCTGGGACCTGCCCAATCTGAAGTTTTCACCCTCTTTCCAAAGTTAGATGTCACCCCCGCGGGTCAGTTAATATCTTTTGACAAATTCCAGATAAAGATCGGCATTGTACGGCTTTCCTGATGCCATCTCCTTGAATGTTTGCCGAGGCGAAAGTGCAATGTTCGCAAAGATAAACACCCAACAAAGCATTCATATTACAGGGGCACACTCCTGGTTGTTAGTCATTCAAGCCGGCGCCGGGTGAGCGTCACTTTTTTTCGCAAACAGAAGTGCTGATAAAAGCGGAGAAGCAAATAGCAAGCTCGTTTCTGTAAGCACTCAGGAGATGGATGAGCACAATACAAAATCCAAACGCATTCACTGCTGACTAATGGAAAACAAATTAATTCATTGAGATAAATTGTTTATTAGCGTTCGCCGTCAGAGTTTAAAAAGTTCAGTGCCATTTGCGTTTTACAAAATGAATGGATTCATAAGTTTAATTCGGGCAAAAGTTTCTTCCGTGTGCCGGGAGTAACCCTGACACGCACAATCAATCTTTGTACGAAATTCAGAAAGTCAAGAGAGTACCACTTTATTATCAGTTCATTCACATGTTTTTTTTGAGCCAGGAACAAGAAGAGGCTGATTTTTCCGTCCACACAATCCAAAGCGTTCCAGATTTTTTGAAAGATGTGGAAGAAGAAAGAGAGCTCAGCACACAATGACCTTTAGTGGTTCCATAAAAGAGCCGTGTCCTATCAGCTCAGTGAAGGTGTTAGTTCACTGCACAGTCCATTCTTACTTTTAGAGAATAATAAAAAATATATATATAACACAGGGAGGATGGAAGAAAACTGTTGTGGAGTCTGGGTGTCTGAACATAGAGTTAGTAAAAGACATTCATAGTAAATAAAGAAAGAAATTAGAAATATATGAACATGTAGTTTTTTGAAGACATATTAAGGAAAGCAAACATCTGCACAAAATTGTAAAATTGTAAACATGAGATATGGGGGTAGTGGACACAAACTGTATTAAGATAAGATGATAGGATAAGATGATACTTTATTGATCTCACAGATGGAGAAATTGCATTCGATGAGAGAGCATCCGGCAGCAGCACCCATTCAGTGCGCACCACTCTTCCCTTGTGTATCCCTTGTGTGCTACTAAGAAATAAAAACATCAGAGAGATGTGCTTTGAGGATATGAGTGGATACAGTTGTGCTCAAAAGTTCACATACACTTTTTGACTATTTAAAAAAAAAAAAATGATATTGGAGTCTTTTGTGGTAGTTGTGGATGAGGTTATTTTTTCTGATGGTAAAGTGGCCCATTTTTCCTGGCAAAAAGCCTCCAGTTCCTGTAAGTTCCTGGGTTGTCTTGCATGAACTGCACATCTGAGCTCTCCTCACAGTGGTTCCATGATACTGAGGTCAGGAGACGGAGATGGACACTAACCAGACCTACACTTTATTCGGCTGGAGCCAGTGGCATCAGCGAACCAGCTCCATATCTATCATAGGCCATCATTGGCCTTGATGATAACTAAAAAGTGCAAATTCAGTTGTTTCACTGTACATGGCTTCACACAACTACTAACTATAGTAAAAAAATATATATTTTTGTTTTTTTCTTTGAAAAATAATCAAATAATCCCAAAAATCTGCCAGGGTATGTAAACTTTTGAGCACCTCTGTATAATATAATTTGAGTTTATGAGTACAGTTTAAAAAACTCATAAACTCAAATTGAATTTATAAATGTGACTTGACGTATTAATTGTTTCAACTTCGGCTTCCAAGGTTTGTGTAGAAATGTAGAACTCCTCACTTAGGCAATAATGTCTCATATATTTCAGATAAGGCACACGAGAAACTGGCGCCTTAACTGTTCGTTCTGTAATATTAAAACTCCATCGAACTTCCATCTCTCAGCAAAAACTTTTTTGTCAATTTTTTATTGACGTGGAAAAGTTTAATTTAGATGAGGGAACATTTTTTTCTCAAACAGACCAAACATTGTAGGTTTAGTCAAAAACAAACCAAGCATTTTTCCACATGGACAGGTCTTTTCATAGGCGACAGATCTAACTAGTTAAAATCATTATGTCCAAATGCATTATTTTGACAACTCAGTGCAAGAAAGCATTCCTCGTGCCTGGCTTAAAGCTACTCTAAGCAATCCTGTTTTGCCGGTCCGGCACTGTTGCATTCCCATCAAGCACAGAACAGAAGTTACAAAAAGATCGTGAACTGACAAACATCTGACAGACCTGCTCTGGTGCAGCTGAAATCCTCGTGAAATGTCCATTTGTTTATTAATCCAATATCTACAGGGAGCTGTCAGGTCTTCCTCCTCATGATCACAAAGCAAAGCAGCACCGAAGGAGAGGCTGAGGCTGGCGTGGAAAAAAAGTTCTGCGCTGTGAACTTAGTTCTAAATGGAAATATTGTGTTCTAAATGCCAAAAAAAGAGAGACTTTCATGAAAGTTGCAGTTAAGGAAATAAAGTCTCAACATGTTTACTTTGCTACATATCTTTTTTATGCTGATAAATGTGTCTTTCACGCAAAATTCATGAGATTGCCGTATCTCATTTAAAGTCAATCAGAGCAGCTTGTAAAGTGTGGAGTGAGGGGCGTGGGCGATGGGGGAGAGCCAGGTCAGGGGAGTGGGGTTGTGGTGAAGCAGAGCAGGGTTCACTACTCCACCTACTGAAGAAAGAAATTGTAAAAGTAATCACTTAAGGCAGCTTTAAATTGTTTGCTGTCAGAGTCATGCTTCTTTGATATTTGAATTTTAAGTTTGTTAAAATGAAATGTTCCAGAGTGTGGCTTTAAGTGGGTAAAAAAACCTGCTTGAATCTGTTTTGCATTGATGTCTATGTTTAACAGTTTCGACACATTGAGTTACTGTTTTGATTTGTGCTCTGCTCGTAATGACAGGTTCAACATCACACAGATCTATACTACAATTATTTAAATTATAGTGATTCACCGTAAGACATGAAATAAGCATCTTGTCAGCTCCGTCTGCGCCGCGAGGAATATTTGACCCTGTACGGATTTGTTTACAATATTAAAAACAGTTGTCTTTATGTCGTAGAAGGTGAGGGCTTGACACACATCACATATCTCTGGGAGGAAATCAACCCGTTCTGTCTTTATACCAGCGGGACGGATGTCAGAATCTGCTGGAACAGTGCAATCGGGTGTAACATCATAAGAGCCCCCCCTCGTATGGCACCCCCTCAACTTCCAAGTGCGTGTCAAGCTGGCAAAACGACAGCTTGACAACGGCTTTTTCATCTGCCGTAGCCCCGCGCCCCCCCGATCAGTCTTCAGAAAGAGGCAGGACGACGGTGCGCACGGATAATGCGTCTCTCCCGGTGCCCCGCAGTTGAACACAGCACTCAGATTCACGTTTGGATCGGAGTTTGTCTCTGGGGAGGGGGTCGGAGCGGCGACAGTGATGAGCGGGCCCAGACGCCAGACGTGCTGTCAGCGAAACTTAAGGTCAGATCATTACAGAGTGAATAAATGAGGCGATAATGGGAAGAGTAAACATGTGACAGTACTGGGAAAGATGTGTGTGCTTTTTAGTGCACAATTGCTGGGGTAAACACTACTGTAAAAATGTCAGGTTGACTCCTGAATGACCCTTCACTTTTCGTTCCGCGCTGCAGGCACACGATGTCCCACGCTGATCTGTCATTTATGTAACAAAACTTTGAACGCAGTGTTCTCCTGTGAATGAATTTATAACTTTCCTCAGCAGCCTTTGTGCAACAGTCCTGAACAATTGTGAGGGTTTGGATGAAGAAAAAAGGCAGCAGTTTGGACTGCCACTTGATAAAAGAGTAAATACAAGTGTTCACTTTTAGCTCACAGCAAACTCACAAATTAATTCCGCTGTGATGAACACACTTTGGTATCAAAGTGCTCCGAACAGCTCCGGTGATGATTGATGGACTTTAAAAATGTGGAGAACAGTTTTGTGTACCATCCAGTGCTTTAAAGCAGAACTAAGTAACTCATGCCCCTAGAGGCCATAAGCGCCACTGCAGGTGTCGTAGCATGTTGCGTTTTTTTACTCATTAATTGTCCATGAGAGTAAATACTACAGAAAAGACAAAGGGAGAGAGGAATATTGTACATCCTTTTGCACAATGGAGACATTTTTTTTTACTCAAACTTGGCTGTAAACACTGTTTAAGTGGCCCGCATAAGCTTTGCCCGTGAGCCTGTTAGCTTCTTCTTCGTGATTCTATTAGTGTGTATTGGGCCTCCACCACGGTTGCAGGGAAAGTTGCAATTGTGCAATTGTGGTTTTCAGGCCAGCGACACCGGTGGGAGATAAAAGACCCCCCCAATCATCTCATTAACACTTGTATTACCCCCAGAGGGACTACAGAAAGGATTTATTGAGGTAAAGAAGTTACTTAGTTGCCATTGTTACTTACTGCTCTAAGTGGGCCAGTACACCCCTCAGTACCAGCACTTCTAAAAATGCCCCCTGCCGCCACTTTTCTGAGCGCCAAGAACGTGAACAAAGTTCTCACGAGCCCGTCTGCGTTAGTCAATTTTCAATACTATGCGGCTCATCCGCTTGCCCAGACTCACAACTTTATCCCACCCATGACTTTATTACCCATAAACCTTTAAACGTGTTTCCTCAATTCTCCAACAGAGTCTTAGTAACAGCTTATGTATCAAAGGTCTGTCTAAGTGAATTGGTCTTCAGTTTGGATTTAAAAAGTTCAATGAGCAGCACCGGTGAAAGAGTGTTCCAGAGCTCGGAAGTGTGAACTGAAGACTGAATTCTACTACTGGTAAAAAGCTACAATAAAAGTCAATGGGCCAGATCTTGTGGTTCATAGCGCAGGCTGTAGAGAAGACGAGTACGCAGACGGGTCGCGCTCCTTGCAATCTTCAGTGTCATACCTGGCGCAAAAAGTGGGCAGGACAGGAGGGGGGACAGACTCGCATTGCGATGTTGTGGTGCCGCCCCCTCCCCATGTGTGGTTTATTTATGGAAAACTGTTGTTGTTTTGGTGTTAGGGGTGAGCATGTTGATCTACTGTATCAAAGTAAGCCCGTGCGTAACCGACGCTCAAACAGACTTTTCAACGCAATTTCGCTTTTGTTTTCAATTTGACGTCGATTCTAAGGAAGAAGACAAGGCAGCGCGATGTAAAGAGGAACATAATATGAAGGTTGCCACAGAAGAGCGGTTCCAAGTGCTGCTTGTAATGAACCATGCCTCAGTCGGCCTCTTTTTCTTAAATAACGCCCTCTCCCTAGTGGCGCAGCCTTTAGCGCAACATGCAAGATCGCGTGTGTACCACGTTGCGTTTAGAGTTGCGCACGGACTGCGCCAGTCACAAGATCTGGCCCAATATGTCATATGAATCATGGGCCCACTAAAATGGTTTGTCCCACAGCAACATTGGAGGTTTGAAGACAGCCTGTGTAGAAACCACAAGGTGCTAAGAAACTTTGCCCCCTTATGAGGTCGCAGGTCAGCCTATTAGACGACAAAATACATATGACTCAGATTGCGGAAAACGCCTCTGCTTAAAGATGGCAACTTTCTTTCTGTTTTTCTCCTCTTTTTATATCGTTGTGAACCTGTATGCCAAAGCTGCCATTTCTGCGGCTAATGATTCTTTGCCGCCATGGGATCAAGCGCTCGTCATGTGTCACCGAGGAGGCGTTCTGCTGCTCCCTGCGCGATCACAGGAATACATATCTTCACATGGGACGGTCCTTTTTTAGATGTGGGTGGAGCGAGGCTGTGATTGATCCCACTTTGCGACATGGATGATCGGAGATGAGAGAACAGATGCACAAATGCCACACAGACAGACGTTACATTTTACAAACTTTGACTTTTCGCCATCAACTGTCAGTCAAGAGCGCAGTTTGCTTATTTCTTGCACCAGAACTTTTTCCCTCCTAAAGTTAGCTTTAGGCTGTTTTTACCATGAGTGCGTGAAAACGTCAAAAGGCTGCCAAAAATTCATGGGGAAATTAAATGAGCAGGTTTTGAGCACTCTGTTAGAATCAGAAACATCTGTCTGATTTGCTTCCGTGGTCACTGGCAACGCTTCTGCTAAAAGCCAATTAAACATTTGGTGATACTTTTTTTATAATGTGGGAAATGCAAGCAAAATGTTTTGGTCGTGCAACACTTTTTTTTACTGAAGAATAGATTTCAATTGATTCCTAGGTTGGTGTTAATGGATGATGCTGACCGTCGTACAGTGCAGACAAGTACATCATGGTTTTCACACAACAACCTCAAAGGCAATAAAGGTGAAGTTCTACTCACTGGATCCAAGAACACCCTCACCCTTCAGTATCCTCGTCCCACCTCCACTCAGGTCAGAAGTCTCGGTGTCATCTTGGACAGTTCTCTTTCATTCACCGCCCACATCAACAATATTTCACGTACAGCCTTTATCCATCTTCGACACGTCTCAAGACTCTACCCCTTCCTCACTCAGCACTCCACTGAAGTCCTCATCAATACACTATTGCAACTCCCTTCTAACTGGTTTGCCACAGAAACACATCTAACATATCCAGAAGAAGCTAGAATCATCACTCGCACCCGTTCCTCAGATCACGTAACACCAGTTCTGCAACAACTATAGAAACGAATAGAGTACAAACCCCTCCTGCCAACCTTCAAAGCTCTTTACAACCTGGCTCTCAAATACATCTCCGACCTGATTTAGCCATACACACTCACTGCATGTGGATGTTATAAGTCCCTCCACATAAAGCAGCGTGGTTTGGTATCGATTCTGAAGATAGAAGTCACATGTATAAGTAAATGTAAGTGTACCATACTCTCAACTCACTGGGTTCAGTTCCTGGACATGCTTCAGGACCTTTCTCTGTGGAGTTTGCATGTTCTATCCATGTCTAAACAACGTACAAAAAAACAAAGTCATATTGGCTCACGACCAAGCTCTAAGCTCCCCCTGGCTCTAAGCTATTTTGTTTATAACTTAAGGTAATGACAAATAGACCACTTTAGCTTTAGTTTTTCAACGGTCCAGAATTTAGGATGTGTAGTTATCGCCTCGGGCTCTGTACTGGCATCAGCACTGAGTGAAAAATAAATTGCTCACTTTATGATGGACAGTTTGGACACGAATGCAAAACTCTGCGTGTGTCAGCAGCTCTGAAAATAAGATCTGGACCCAAACTGTCGAACATCTGTCTGAATATGCTACAAGCCCGGTTCAGAAAAGGTTTAGTCCACTAAAAACAAATCAGAAACTTAGGAAACTATACCATTCACTCATAATGGAAGACACAAATCTGTTTTCTGAAAATAACTCTTAAACTCCTCTGAAGAAGGCCGTCTGAAATCTCAGTGTCTGTGAGTCCTGGTTGAATAATGGCAAGTTTATTATGAGGAGATTTGTTGTTTAATTGTATTATTGTTTACATTGATGCACGGTGGTCCGATTCCCACCTAGACGGGGCTTTTCTGTGGGGAGTTTCCATGTTCTCCCCATATCTATGTAGGATTCCTCCGGGTCCTCTGGTTTCCCCTACCACTAAAAAAACATGTACAATAGGTTAATCTTCCAGCCAGGTGTTTCTGACCATTAAGTAATTAAGTAAGTAAGCGCTTTATTTGTCATTGTACATTGGTCAGCTCCTCCTCCTTCCTCTTGCTCCTGCGCAGCTCACAAAAGTCTCACCATCTTATGGAAGGAGCCTGGCCGTGAATCTGTTTTATTCTCCAGTGAATGCCCATAAGCCAGAACAATAGAAGGCATCTGTGGCTTAGCTGAGAGTCTTGCCCGGATACCTCCTCATTTGTCCCTTTTTTGTTTCCTGTACCTCTTTTTAAGACACCTCCACAGGTGTATGGGGCTCTTGATGCCTCTTCAGTGTCTCAGAAGAAGAAATGTGTAGGTCTCAAATGGGTTTAGCTGAAAAGCTAGATAAGATAAGATAAGATAAGATAAGATGGTACTTTATTGATCTCACAGATGGAGAAATTGCATTCGATGAGAGAGCATCCGGCAGCAGCACCCATTCAGTGCGCACCACTCTTTTTTTTCTTTGGTGAAAGATGGTTGTGTCGCGGCCGCCATCTTCACTGTTTTGGTCACAGGAGGAGCACTGGTTGATGGGAAATCCGTAGTCGATGACCACGGCGGTGGAGCTCTTGCGCTTGGCCACGATGTTCTTGGCCACACAGGTGTAGTTGGCCGTGTGGGACAGACGCGCCTGCTTGATGATCAGGTTGTGTCCACGGTGATGTAGAAGTTCCTGTTCTCGGCCGGGTCGATGATCTCATTGTCCTTCAGCCACTCCACCCGCATGACCTTGGAGGATGGAGAAACTGTAGCTGCCCTCTGTCTCCTCTGATCATCTGAAACGGTGCACCGCCTCCTGGGCTTGTCCCCGTCTCAGAGCGTGGTGTCCTGCACTGGTCAGCTCCACCTCGTCCTTCCTCTTCCTCCTGCACAGCTCCCTCCACAGTCTATCACCATGTTTCCTGTAGCTCCTCTTGTGACGCCTCCTCCGTGCTGCAGGTGTGGGGGCTCTTGGTGCCTCTTCACTGTTCAGTGTCTCAGAAGAAGATGTTTGTAGATCTCAAATGGGTTTAGCTGATAAGCTAGCAGTTTGTTTACCTTCAAAGAACTGCTTTCTTCAGGACCATTTTGGACTCTCAAAGTAAACAAATCCACCAAACCTCCACAAAAACACGGTAAAGACGTACAAAAGAATCCAGAAAAACAACGTGGTTCGCTGAAAAAGGCAAATAATTCACTGAAAAAGTGAAAAAAATTCAGCTGCACCAGGAGAGAGGGAGGTCACTTCTGGTAACTGGTAACTTTTAAAAAGCTGCTTTCTTCAGGACCATTATGGACTCTCTGCAGTACAAAAAATCCACCGATCCCCACAAAAACACGGCAAAGACATACAAAAGTATCCAGTAAAACAATGTGGAGCACAGAAACCACAAATGCAGTTCGCAGAAAAAGGCTGCCTGGTTCTACATCTGGAGGCGGGTCCCCGAGTGCCAGCCTACACTGGCTGCCCACAAGAATGGGTCAAATGCAGAGACGAATTTCTCTACGGAGAAAAATACAAAGTTATATTTAAGTTAAGTATAACTTAAGTTAAGTATAACTTATGAAAGTATAAGTATAACTTAACATGCAGTAATGCATGTTTTATCACAATAATTAAAAAGATCTGTAAACCCCAGAGAGCAGCAGAGGCCCTCTTCTGACATGTTAGCAACATACGCTCTTTCATCACCAGCTTTTACCACTGACTGCCTTATAAAACTCCACAGCGGTTATTGACAGGGATATAGGACCATGAAATCAATGACACGTAACACTGGATCAATCCTCTGAATTGCCAAGCTATCAGAACGGATGTGTGCGTTCTGATTGTCACACCAGATCCTTGCTCTCAGGAGGATTCTTGTAAATATCTCTCTCTCTCTTATTTGGCCTCAAGAGAAACGTCTATCGATATCCTTCCACCAAAGCCTCATGATGTGAGGGGGGAAAACAGAAGGGTGATCAATTTCAGATATGGCCCGAAGCGCAGGGTTTACTAACACAAGAGATTTCATGCGCTGTTAAAGCTATCGAGTGGAGAGTGGATTAGCTAAGCGCACTTCACATTGACCCCAAAAGCCCAGCTCAAGGGCTCGCTAAATGAACGACCCACAACCATATAGACATATTAAAAGTGGCTGCTATTCGTCACTCCTACTCATTTTCATTATTCATCTTGAGTCCAGAGAGAATGTACTGTATGTTGAGGCTGTTGAGACTTGTCCTCTGTGTGGAACATGATCCTAAAAAGGACAGAGAGGTGGTATCAGTCAAACGCAGGCCTCCACAGCTCTGCCAGACCTGTCGACCCAAGCCCCGCCTCATTACACTGGTAACATTTAAATTCTTCAAAGTTGTCACAGGAGAAAACTCGAGCATTAGATACAAGTTTTTTTTTTAAATCAACCACTCCAGAATAAGTTTTCTGTACATCTATAGGAAGTTGTACAAGGTTAATGTGAAAAAAATGACGGATTGTCTGGCTGTTTTCATGAGGGAGACTCTGGGCTCTGAATTCTAGTGCACATCCTTCAGTGCTCTGTTGCAATTGAGACGGACTGAGTCATTTGTGTTCTTTGTTTGCTGACAGCAGTGGTTTGCTGAATTTCATGTTTTCCGTAAGACTGTAGAAACAATACACCATCATGCTCTTTCACTCCGCATTTCCACTGCCTTGCAAAGTTTGTAGACAAATCCCTGATATATGAGGCTCTGACAATGGATAATAGGAGAAAGAAATAGAATAGAAGTTTTTAATGTTCATGATCTTGCTTGTCAAAATTGTGTTATAAAAAAGTTTAATCTTGAATACGTGAATATAAGTTGGTGTACTGTAGCACACATCATTTAAATTTTAAGGAACAGGCCACCGTTTTGTATATACTGAGACATGTTCTTACCCTAGCTTAGACGAGTTGTACCTGTCTGGTCTTTGTGCATGCGCTCAGTCACGCAAAACAACCAAAGATATTTGTTAGCATTTGGCCTGTCCCAGTAGGGCTGAACGATTAATCACATTTGCAATTTTATCGCGATATTACCCAACGCGATTTCGCTGCCCATGCAGCTGATGGCCACGGCCCGTAGAAGTGAATGTAGCAGCGAGAGACGCCACCGACGTCCGCTCCGCGCTCCACTGCGTGCTTTTGTTTAGGTGCGCGGTAGATCGAGGATATACTGTGAAAATATCATTGTGTATAATGCAGCCACCGCAAAGGACTATTGCTGATGCAGCTGATGGCTACGGTCCATAAAAGTGAATGTAGCGGCGAGAGACGCCAACAACGTCCGCTCCGCGCTCCACCGCATGCTTTTGTTTACTTCTCCGTCTACTTAAGGTGCGCGGTAGATCGTGGATGTACTGTGAAAATATCAGCGTGTATAATGCAGCACTACACACTCTGATGGATTGATCACAGAGACTTTCCTCCGGATTCACACGTCTCGGCCTCCACACAGATGAAGCTGAGCCTGTGCTGCTTGTTGAGTGTCCTTTGCGGCTCACATTTGGAGGCTTATGTTTGGGAATGTTTTGGATAAAGATAAGAACTTATCTCACAACCACTGACTAATACACAAGAGCAAATAGCAAGAAATTATTCAGGCTATTTACAAAAAAAATAATTCAGTATAAGCTTATTGGAAATTATGTAGGCTAAATGACTATGTGGACTATTTGGAATTATATTCCATGTGATTTTAAAGGACTTAAGAGTAAGTAATACTTTATTAAATCAGTTGTAAATATTTAATTGTATTGGAACAAAAAGTTATTAGCGGAAAATCTCAATGAAATCGCAATATTGATTGACAAAAATCGCAATATTGATTTTTGGCAAAATCGTTCAGCTCTATCTCCCAGCATATTCCTATAGCTCCAAACGGGGTGAAGCAGGCAGGTACATATCAACTCGTCTAAGCTCAGATAAGAACGGTGGCCTGTTCCTTTAAGAATAATTTAAAAAATCCTTTTGTAGCACGCATGAACTATGTAAGTTCATTTCCAGTCTGTGTATGGATAATTGGATAACGGGAAATGTAGCTGCCCCATAAGAAGAAGTAAAATTTGTGCAAGTAAATTCACTTTTAAGAAGTAATGAAATGTATGTGCGAAACAAAATGACAAAAAAATAATGCTTCCATTGTTTCTAAATCCAATTAACAACATTTAACTGGAAAATACATTGTTTGGAAACGGTGAAATAATTGCCAGGACTTGTTGTATAAATAGTTGTTTACCTTCAATGCCCCTGTGGTACATTACCTGCTGCCTTTGCCATTGCATTGTGTTCGCCTGCAAACAATAACTCCACTTACACACTCCAGAGTCCTAAGCTTGAGATTAGAGCCACTTTGATCATGTCTTTGCAGCGGATTTGGGCTTTTTTCCCCTCTGTGTTGACAATAGCAAGCGATTAACAAAACCAGAAATGTAATTATTGCGCTTGAGAATAGAGGACAGCCCGCAGCCTACAGTACACATTAGTCCCATTCATGCGTGAATCCTCCCATAGCTTAATTTCTGTAATGATGCAATCATCTCTCTGTGCTCCGAAAAGTTTATTACGAAACGCGCCTCGGCTTTGCTCGTGGCCGTCTGGCGTGACATCACATGGGCGGTGTTCTGTCTTTGTTTGCTCAAACTGATCCACTTGTTACAATAGCCAAGAATAGACACATGTGGCGGAGCTGAAGTGAAAGCAATTGAGTATGACGCAACACACTGTCTGATTGTCAACGGAGGGCTTAACAGATGCCGGGACGCCGCGACCCATAAAGCACCTGTGCAGCGGCTGTAAAACATGACGGCGAAAACCCGGCTCTAAATAATGAGGACGTGAATGGAGGATGCTATTACCTGCTAATCTATATTCAAGGGGTTTTGCTGTGAGCGGAATAAGACCGCGCTGCCGTGTTAGTGCTGACTCGGGGTTCTGCACGGAGCGAGACAGTGCCGTTTTTTCCCCATTATTTGATAGGAGTAAATCAATATAGAACATACTTATGGCTTTCATGTTCCACAAAGTGTAGCTGAAAGGGACAGAGAGGCTGGTAATGGCTCAATATTATTCAAAGAGATGGAAGAGCTTTGAATCTAGTAATAAGATATTAACATGGCTACTGTGAACACACCGTTTTTAATGAAGAAACGTAGCCACCGTAATAGTATCATGACAAGTGCGTCAAGGACTCCATGTTTTGCTTATTTATTCATTTAATGCAGAGTTTATTATAAAGAAATTAGGAATGTGCAGGAAAAAAAAGCCCCCAACAACAAACACCAGCAGCGCTTTGGTCGACTGTGTTGTTTTTAAAGTGCTTTATGATTGAAGTTGGTTTGGATAAATAAAGAGAATACACAGAATGCAAAAGGAGACGGCATAAACTTAAAAGACCAACTCCCACAACAAAAAGTTACATTTCTTGGCTGTTAGCCTTTCAAAGTTTTTTTTTTTCTGTTTCAATCATTTTGTCAAGCACCAGATAACTCAAGGATAACACTTTTGACACAATCCGACATTCCCCTGCATCGTTAAATACTTTTAGAAAGTATAGACCCAAAAGATGTCTGAACTTTTACAGCTGTGTGAGTGACATGCTGTTGTACAGTGAGTGTTAAGACGACTGCAATGCGTTCAGATCTGCTCCTCCAGTCATTTTTGCAGTATTTTTTATTAAATTGTTTTAACTGATTTTCTGTTTTCCAAATTGTTGTTTTGTACTCCTTTAAAGGTCCTATATCGTGCAAAATCGACTTTTAGCCATGTTGTTATGCTATTTCCTTATCAAAAACACCCCCAGAGTGGTTTGTGGCTTCATTCACGCAGCTCTCAGTAATCCTCCTGAATCCTGCTCTCTGAGCAGCTGCTCCTCCCTCTCCTGGTGAACGACTGAGTGTTCAGTTGTGTCGTCACAGCGGAACAGAAGTGCTCGACGTCTGTAATGTAATGTCTTAATTCTATGCTTACAGCCTGATTTTGATTTGTAAAACAGCGTTTTCATTATTTCTGTCGTAAGAGAGAAACAAAGAGAACAAAAAAATTAAATAAACAATTAAAAAAATAAAAAGGATGTGCCCGAGGTGCTTCCAGGTCAGCTGTGGCCAAAACAAACACATCGCGTCTGAACAGATCAGTCATGTTTGCGCTGCAGCTGTGAAGATGGAGCTCGATACCTACTCTGAACACACCTGTTCTTCATTCTTAACTAACGATCATGTCACGGAGAAAAAGAAGCGCGTTTGGCTACCGAGTTTATTCAACCTTTTTCAGGAAGAGGCCACTCAGCTGTTTTTTTTCTCCGGGATTCAGCGACTATCAGCCAAAATATTGTTTTTCTGTGACTGTCTCTGATGGATGTTTGGTGAACCTTCACCAGAAAGTTGATTAACTTTTATAACCAACACGAGTCCCACAATGTAAACAGCGATGGACCAGAGCGGTGAGTCAATTAAAACGCGGGTTAGCATATTAGCATGTGTGTTAGCATATTAGCATGTGTGTTAGCCATTTATGAAGCTGTGTTGCAGATGTCAACTCCGTATAACTGCATCGTGAAGCAATTTCACTTATTGCTGTTTATTTATATTACGGTAAAGTTGTATGTGCGGAGAGAGGGGGCGGAGTTAACTGAATCGAAGCGTTGTGTCTTCCGGGTTCGAGAAATACCTCCAGAAAACACTTATATTTATCACAAAAATGAGTGCTTCATAGTGGTAGAGGTACAATATATCATATAAATGCCTATACTTAACTTTGGAATGGCTAAAATAGCATGATATAGCTCCTTTAATATTGTAAACTCAGACAGTGTTTGTGTTTGATAAGCTAAGTGTAAGTTTGATTAGCTATTCCTGAATTATTGTTTACTGTAACCTGTGTGTGACCACAGTCTATGGCAGGGTAGGGCAAGTTTGTGTCATGGATGGCCGATTTTCTTCATTGCCAAAACACCAAGGGCTGAAACTCACAATTTTAGCCCAAAGTAAAGCACCTTTTCCCTACAAATATTTGATTTGCTTGTAATATATGACCTAATGGGGTGTTTTGCTGGGAATTGTGAAAATATTGACAGTATTATCCACATTTTAGAGTCCTTTTCATGTATTTGGTCTCTGATTTATGAATAAATGTTTCTTCAAAATTCTCTTGGGGGCCAAAGGTTTTATGCTGGAGGGCCGAATTTTGCTCCCGGGCCTGACGTTGCCTACCCCTGGTCTATGGGATCACGAGGGAAAATAGCCTTTGGCAACTTTGTGCATTTTTGGATCTGTTTATTACGTTGCATTGATGGTTCCAATCAAATAAACAAATAGGTTATTTCTGGAAGATATTAGTATGTGCAAAAAGCTGCTATGTTATTGCCTTACATGTTTGGATTTGTCAGAGACGTCTCTTTACGCGTGTGACGCTCGTGTTTGTGTTACTCAATGAACTGCTCCCAACTTCACAACGCTCCCCCTGTGCGAAACCTTTTCAACATTTCAACATCTTCCGACTTTCCAACTCTTCTGACTTATCAGCATCCACAAACGCTGGAGATACATGGTGGCGGCGTTCTCGCTCCTCTCTCCCTCTCCTACATCTATCTAACTCTTTATCCCCCGCCCCTCCCCTACAGCGTGTTTGTACAGTGCTGCTCAATGTGGCGTGACAGAGTAAACGCTGACACCAACACCTGTTCCCTGAAGGTCAAAGCAAACCCTCCCTCTCGCTCTCTCAATCCCAATCCACATGTTCCTGGTGGTAAGACCCGCACGCACTGCCACTTCCTGAGTTAAGGTTCAAATGATTGTCATCCGTCATGCATTATTCATGCGTACAACCTCACAGGCTCTTGTTTCCACTCCGGAGTGTTTGTTTGCATGCATCATTAACAGATTGCACGCAGCAGCCCCGGTCCCCTCAGCGTTTGCGACCCGGCTGCCCACACGGATGTCACACCAGTGTAATTAGCAGCCTACAGCCATGCTAGCAGTTAACTTCACCGCAGATGCCACCACGAGCTAAGCTATTTATTTATCTCATTATTTCGAGAGCACAAACAAACTGTGACCCCTTTGTCGCGATTAGAGCGTTCACTTTGTCAGGTTTTTTGACAGATGCGGCTGATAATGATGCAATTATATATTATTTCATTATCAACAGTGCGTTATTATTATTATTATTTTTTTCTTTTTTTTTTTTTTTTCTTTTGCTGTTTTCCATTTGCTCCTAGGGCACAACCAACTTTAGCGATGGTCGTTCTAGACAAAAAACGTCTTATTGTTTCTCGGGATTTGGTCTGTGAGCTTGTTGAGATCTTTTTTGAACAAGTCCGAGTGCTCCGATGACAACTGGAAGAGTGTGTGTCGTCATTCCCCATATTTTGCTGATTTCATTTCCCAGACCTTTGTATTCAAACAGTTTTTCCACAAACTTTCACGGAAGTGTTTCTATCAGGCGGGATCGTGATGTATTCTGTTTTTGAATACAATGTCTGGTTCATTGGCTTTACATTCTTTGTCAGTTTGAACTGGCATTTCCCATGAGATTGTTACGTGATCTTTCTCGTGAACGGTGGCTGGCTGGTGTTCATGCCATTTTTCAGATTATTATTTTTTTTGTCACTGAGGCAACCCGTAAGGAGCAGTGGTCGACGGCAGTGCAGCGCCCGAGGACTCATCTCCATGATGTGGAGCCAGGCTGATGGTCAGAATCACCTGGCTGGAGGATTCACCTATTGCACATGTTTTTAGTTTAGATGTTACTAGTGATGGGCGAGTGACCTTGTAACACTTTGAGGCTTTTCCTAGCAAAAAAGTGTCATACTCCAAAGTCTCTGAGCTGTTTCATTCTGTTTTAACGCTGACCTCTTGTGGACAAACTGGCAGTTTTGTTATTTGTAGCCTGATATCGATGTTTGAATGATCAAATCAATCATAAGCTGATAAGTAAGAGTCATTTTCTTTGTAACGTGGGTCTGCGCTTCACGGAGCTCCAGAGGGCGGGGCCTCAGTCACCTGTGGCTCTGCTGCTAAAGGCAGGACATCAATGCGCGATCTTTTTACTTACTGTAATTTAGTCTGAGCTAGTTTTGGCACTATTTGCTGTAGACGGCGCTCCTTACGTTTCCCTCGCCTGATCAGCGCCACGCCTGCTTTTGTATCTGTTCAAAAGCAAGACTTTGTAAAGAATAAGAAAATACAAAATGTGTTCTGGCCGGCCCACAGCCACTTTCGCCACATGAACGCAGTTCAATGGGAAATGGGGGAAATACAGCACATTTATTTATCTATCGGTAATGCTTTACATCACTATATGGACGAGGAAACATCTGTTGTTTTTCGAGACAGTCACATGACCAGATGTTACTGAAAGAGGCTCCGACGCAGTGTTTCGATTATTATTATTATTATTATTATTATTATTATTATTATTGTAGTAGTAGTAGTAGTAGTAGTAGTAGTAGTAGTAATTTTATTAGAGAACAACTTGGATGAGTAAGAGGAAGGAGGTACCAAATCCCCCGCCCCAGCATTTATCCTCTGGTCCCCAAATAATTTTGAGAAAAGTGATTTTAACCAACAGAGATCTAAATACATGTTGAAATACTTCAAAAACACAAAAAATATGTACAACTTCATTAAAATTTTCCCCAGACCCACTGCTCAGTCTAACAACATCACTGTTTGTATGAAAGCTTGAGTTTCAAGCGCAACTCAGTGAACTTGTCGTTAACCCCCCCATTGACACATGAATAAAAACGGAGAGATAAATAAATAAGTAAATAGACTGACGGCCACACTCAGCGTGTTGTAGCGTTAGCAACCAGGCTGCATGTCACACCGCTAATTATCAGCCTGCAGCTAAACTGTCTCTGCAGATGCCACCACGAGCCGAGCAGCTATTTATTTATCTCATTATTTCTTCCCATAAACAAGCATGATCCTTTGTCATCGTCGTCACAGCAGTCGGATTCCTGCGGCTGCAAGCCGAAACCTGCGACATTAAAACATTTACATGCAAATGGTACCAATTTGGAGAGCTCTGTTTCCCGAAAGAGAAGTATCCACTCACGACTTGGTTATTTTAGTTTCAGAAAGACACATTATCTGTAGTGAAAGTAGTCAGAGGAGTGTGAAACTTTTCCATTTGAAGAGAGAGTGCGGTAGAAGTGGAGATAGAGTGATTTAGGAGAGAGAGAGAGAAAGAAAGAGGGCCGGAGGTGGGAGTAAAGTTGCTGATTCTCATGAATTTCAAGTGGCTTCTTTATAATGTGTTCATAAGTGTGCTCTGCAGAGTAACAGCTGCACATGACAGATCCACTTTTGTATTTTCCAGTCGCAGAACACATATTTTGTCACTGTATAAAAATCTACAGTATTCAGCTCATGTCTCTTATCAAAGTAAATCAAAACAACATTATTCTAAGGCACGTACACCGCTGCATCTTTTACAAGCTATGTTTAATGCATTTAAACTCTTGTACTGCAACAACCGCTCCTGATTTGCATGCGATTCTGCACCTATAATACTGATTCTTATTTCAGCATTTTCTCAGGCAAGTCAGTGCTTTGTGGAAGATTTTACATGTATAAGTGCATTTGCTGAAATTTGTATGCACATTCACTGTTAAACTATTGAATATTGCATATCAAGGTTGACACGTTTTCAAAAGAAAACTTAAAAGAAATATTTGTCAAGGAAAAGGTAAAAATCAAACTGAAGTGATGCTGTACATAAACTGTGAAAGGATTCTTCATGTAAAGAGCGTAGTGTGAAGAGCACTATGTAAGTGTATATCTTAGAGTTTTGATTTCTATTTTGTTTTGTATTGTGAGCTTTTATTATAAAGCAGCTTTGAAGAAAACATTGCCCATTATATTCTGAGACTATTAATACTGCCAAAGGATGAACATTTGGCTATTTTATTTCAAAACCAACTTTTTTTATTATATTGTATCTGCACCGTGAACCGAACCAAACCATGAGATAGCTGGACCGCTACACCACTACAAAATACAGTATCCACCTTATTCCGCCTCACCCACTTTTGCCTCTTTTGGTCACAGATTGGCATTTCCGTTGCATTGACACTTCCAGAGGGCGAAGTCTGTTCACTATAGGTAAAATATGATACACAGTAGATTTGTGTAAAATATCCAATGTTCATTTCCACCAACAAGTCAACACTGCTCTGTTTCTCTGCACGGCCTGAAAACAGCTTTGTATTTGTGTAGTAACTTTTCTCTTCACTTCTCCATGAGGGAAAGGGTGGGCACAATTCTTTAATTTAATTTTTATCGATCCTTTATTCACGGCCACGAGAACTTCCGGAATAAGGTGACCAATATACTGTAGGGATCCCCCAGCTGCTAAAATAATTCCAACCACAAGCGTTCAGAGAAAGCGAAGAATCTCATTAATATATCATTCTGAATCAGTGCCAGAAGTCTACTTTTCTATTACCTTGAATGCAGATGAACATTTAACCTTTCTCAACTCAGCATATTTTACCATCAAACCACTCATGGTTATTTAAGGCTTTCAAACTGCTTGTGGTCATTCCAAGCCTCTCCACTGTTCAATCCACCAGTGTCCTCATTAGATCTTGGACTTGTTTCTGGATCTGTCCCTCCTCTGTTTTAGCGGCACATTCCCCCCGGGGTCTGGCTTTTAGCGGCGTCACTGCACACTCGCCGTAGGCTGATGGCAGTCCGAGAGAGCGTGTTTGGAGGTGAGATCACATGGGACTGACCCCTGGAGGAGAAAAGGGTGAGGGCCTCAGCTGCTCCGGGACGACCTGCCTCACACGCCTGCACACACACATGTCCAGGGGCTGAGTGCTGGGTCACGGCGAGGACAGCAGGAGGACGGAGGGAAGGGGGGAGCACAGATTACAAAAACTGTCAAGGGTATGACCGAAAAGATGCATTTCGGATTTCAAATTAGTAAAGGAAAACATAGGTTTCCCCTTTTCATCGACTGCAGGGGTCTCCAAGTAAATTTAACAAATATATTGGGAGTGTATTGCCAGGGTCCATAAACAAAAGCTCCAGTAAAATATGTTTTGATTGGAAATATACTATGGAGGAAACTTGTTTCAATAAATAAATAATAATGAGCCTGACCGGACTGTAACCTCGGCTTACACTTGTTTTGCACTTTACAAGCCTGGGCCACAAGTCTCTACACCTGGGGTCACCAACCTTATTTCAGCTGAGGGCTACTTTAAGAGCATTAAGTTGTTCGAGGGCTGCCAGTTAAAAACAAATCCTAAAGACTTAAACGTACACTGTTCACTTATAGGATATTGACCCCATATTATATTAAAATAGCTTTATTTTAAACTCTTACTGAGTCACAAGGACCGAAATAACTGTAATTTTAAGAATTAGATTCAAGAAAATGAAATGTTTTACACTTTAGAAAAAGTCCCAATGGCTACTGGACATGCCCCAAAGGGCCCCTGGGTGCCCGCGGGCACCACGTTGGTGACCCCTGCTCTACACTATGGTCATTATTAATTCACTCAACACTTGGTGGTGGTAAGCTACTATTGTGGTCACAGCCGCCCAGGGACAGACTGTCCATTTACCACGTGATTATAATGTGTTGTTTATATCCTGATCTCTTCTTATGTCAGTGCCCTCTGCTGGACACGTGTGGAATTCTCTCCTTTCTTTCTTTAATTGTTTTTGGATTGAATCATCTTGCGGGCCGAATTTGGCCCGCGAGCCGCTTGTTGGGGACCCCTGATCTACAGTATGTTGCTAAGTATATTAATATTACTTTTTTTTGCCTGCCATATTTGAGTTTTTTACTGTATTTCTAGAAACCACACACCTCAAAATCGCACCCTGCTACGTATGTCTCACTAAAATATATTGCTTGCCACATGCACTGATATTTCTATGTTCCGCCTTTAGCTTTGATTACAGCTGTGGCGTTGTTTCAATAAGCTTTTCCAACGTCAAAAGGCTTTATTGGGCCACCCCAAATCATAACAGTCAGTTAAATCCAGATGGCGACTTATTTTGAGAACCCTCAATGACCCCAACAGTGTCAGAATGAATGACACCAATTCAATAACTCGATGTTGAGTTACCTTCTGTGGCTGTGCTGTTGCCATACCAAACTGCTGCATCTGTTTTCCGCAGTGCTTTATAAGGTTATGTTTAGTAATATACCATCTACCATGCGATTTACACGGCAGCCTTTTGGAAACTGAAAATAATTAGTTTTAGCGTAGTTCACAAGGCTATCAACGTACTCGGCGAATCATTTGTGATTCATTTTTCAAATTTAAGCAACGCATATTCCTTTAATTATACAAATGTTCTTCAAAGTTTGGGAAGTGATTCAGCAGACTTTTCCTCACAATGAATCTAACCTTCAGCCGATGACGATAACTTTGAAATCTCGTGGATTGACAAAGCTTGATATTAAACACTCCTTACTTGACTTTCTTTTGATTTGCACAAACTTGTCTCATCTAAAATCCTCTGTTACTTTATCAGACCACGCATGCTTCCGCTCTGATCCAACAGAAGTCTGGAATCCCTTTTGTCTTTACCAAAGACTAAAGGTGTTTACTATTTGCGCAGCGACGGCATGAGGCGAGGCGGAGTTCTCTTCCATCTGGTCCCCGGCGGATTCGCAAAACGGCAAACGGTTCAAATGTCTATGTTAAACAACGGCGCCGTGATTTGAGAAGAACAAAGCGACATCAAATCAGCTACATCAAACCGAGACGTCTGAAATGATGAGATGTGGTGTTGTCAGGGTTTACCCGCACCGCAAGATTTAACTTGTTTTAAAATAATTGCAATCACAATAGTAAAAGTGGGAAGAAAAAACCTCAGGAGGGATGTATTTTGCCTTTGAGCGAAAGACTGTAGGGACTTGTTTTAATCAGTCAGTCTTTGTCTCTCCGACTCTGTCACAGCAAAACTAAAGACTGTGTTTAGAAAAAAAAAGGGACCTGTTTTTGTCTGAAATAAATAAAGCTCTAATGAGGCAGTCATGATAGACATTTACCTACTGCTTTGATTTCTCAGTTAAGTTAAAGTTTGTGACATACTGCAGTTGTAGCAGTCTGAAGAAAAACGTATATGTACTATATGCACTTAGGTAACACAATTTCACCATTGTCCCTCGATGCTGCCTTACATACGATTAAAGCTGGTGAATGGACAAACATGCAGCGCTAACAGTCCTCATTTGACAGTTTGACAGCAGGAAAGAAAGACCTGCTAAACCGCTCCTTCACGCAGCGAGGGTGGATCAGTCTATCATAGGAAGTGCTCTCCGGAGCAGATGGAGTGTCCTGTAAGGCTAACACTTCAATGACCTAACCAATGAAACACTCTATTTAAAGAAGTGCATTATATATGGTTATGGCAGACTATAATTTATCTGTCCTCATTGAAATAACAATAATCTGCGGTAAAGATATGGACTACAGCACCAGTGAGAGTGTGTGACAGAGAGCACATTTCTCCTGTGCACATGTGGCAGACACAGGTGGCCTCTCTCACTCTATTTGGAGGTGCTTCACTTAAATTCAAATTTAAAGCCAAACAATTTAGCACCTGAGCAGGAAATAGAAGCTCAGCTGACGCCAAGAAACCTCCTCTCTCTGAAATACAGGAGTTGAGAGGACAAAAGAGTAAAGTATATATATGGAGAGCAGGGGTCTCCAACCTTTTTTGCCAGGCAAACTACTTTTATGCAAACAAAAATGTCAAAGAGCTTTTAAAGACTCTTGTGTAAAAGTGTCTTTGATGGAGTTCAGGAGAAGACTTGAGGTTTGCCCTTGTATGTTTGCAGATTGTTCAGCAAGTTCAGAACAAAAAGAAAGTGCATCAAAAGTGTTATAGCTGCAAAGCTGGATTCCTAACATAGAGCAGTGTGCTGTTTGTACCATAGAAGCCAGAGCAAGCCAGCTTAGACTGTTGTTACTGTAGTTTCTTGGGCAAAAGACACTTGCTCCATTTTGCTTTTTGAAAGCTTCACTGCATTTCATTGAGGTCGAACATTTGTTTGTGATCATGCTATAATGGTTTGATCTCTCTGGTTTTGAGAAGATCAAACCAAGTTTAAATAAATTGTGTTTTGTTCAAATATGTCAAAGCGATGGAGCTGGCTGGAGTACACACATTTATTGGGCCTAAATAAGCTTGAATATAAAAGCCTGAATGTATTCATTCACAGCATGCTTCACAACATGATACATCCAAACATCACATTCAATGTGACTAATGCAAACTAAAACAATCTATTTGGCTTCTCTGGATCAGTATTTGATGTTTTGTCATTTGAAATAATGTGTGTAAAAGACAGTAAGGAGTAAGAGGTTTTTGTGTGAATGAAGTGAAGTACTTTACCGAAGGTTGTTTATGTTTTAAACAAGGGAACAATATTATAGCATGATTACAAAAAACTGAAAATGACGAGATTATCAAGATTATTAGATAAACAAGAACCTACTAAAACTAGAACTTCCAAACATCCAGAAAACATTGCATTTGAACAGGCCTATTCATGGGCCAGATCCAGGCGGCCAAACAATCTGGTCTGGTCCACTCGCAATTTCCCTTACCAAATAAATAACAGCCTATCAGCATTATTGTGACAATCCCACTCATGCTACTGTAGCTACTGCGGCTAATATTAATTAATTCATAATTATATCAGATAAATCTTATTACCTTTGCAGTGCTTCCATTAAGAGTCAGAACTTTGAACAACCGAGTCCAACAGCTATAATTGTGAGAAGTTAAAGCTGAAGCTCCTTATGTTTACACATATTAAGTTGCCATGTGCTCTGGGTGTGTTCTTCGCCTCGTCAGATAGCCGGCCTAGTGTCCAATGACCCCCTACAGCCTGGCCCAGTAAAACTAGTAATTGAATAGCACTGCATTAGACAGAACTGAATATGATAAGAAGATATATTAATATTCATATCTTAGCTTTACGAGTTTCTCACAATTTTCGAAGTTAAAAATGACATCTTTTCAAGTCAAATTGCTTAATAAGTCGCCATTATTTGAGCGTGAAAGAAATCTGCTGTCGGCTGCTACAATTACGTCGCACCCAAACATGAGAACACTGCGAACGTGTGATCTTTGTCATTTCGGAATGATACAAAAATGATAATTGCCGCTTATGGGGAAAAAAAAAAAAAAACAGTGAAAAGAAAAGCAGAAGTGATGTGCAGGCCCAGAAACAAGCCAGCGATGTATTCCTGCACGACTGGAATGCTTATGTACTATATCTTGTTTACCATATATTGACGAACAGCTATTTAAATTAATCCTCATGTTTTCAATTACGCAGTGTTCCTGACTTTTTCCCGACTTGGCGCGTTCCCACAAATGGTGTTTCAATGTGAGGTAGTGGGCGCGCTGCAGTTAAAATGTGTGAAATTGAATAGTTTGGTCTCATTTGTGGGAGCGCGGTGTTTAGAGATCAAAGTGTACATTGGGGGAAAAGAAATCGGAGCCAGCACTTAAAAAAATAAAATAAAAATGCTTACATTACCTGGAGCCTGAAGGGAAGGGAGAGATAAGAGGAATGGGGAATATAGGAAAAAGTGTGATTTCTTTTGGACGCATTATCATATTTTAATTTGCTTTCTGCAATACATTTTTTCTGGGTTGTTTCATAAGCAGGGGTCTAGCACAAAATTAATGGTTTTATTCAATTGTATACAGTGGCAAATTGGATAGAATTTAAATTATGTAATCAGGAATAAGTCAACATTACAATTAATAAAAAAAAAATAATAATAATTTGATTTTTTTTTCAATCAAGGGGTGCAGATTGGTAATGTTTCTAAATATTATTTCCACCTTTAACGGAATAGGCCACTGTTTATTCCATACTGAGACGAGTTGATGCATAACTGTCAACTTATATTGTTGTTGTATTATTTGCTCAGAGTTACGCATTTTGATTAAAAACTGCGATAACAGCGAGATTCATTTTGAACCTTAGAACTGCATGTCATATGAATAAAACTTTGTGCCACTGCTAAAAAGAGGTTTAACTGTCTTACCAAGTCATTTTTCATTCGTGGATTCTGCTCTGCTTTTGTACTGCTCATTTTTACATCTAAACTAAATTGCATTAAAAAACAAAAAACAAATAGAAAAAGATTCAGCTCTGGATCGTGGGGGTCCTGGAGGTCCTGGAGGTCGTGAAATTTTTGGACAGATTGTCTATTTATTGTCTATTTATCATCAAATCTGCATGTCTTGCGCTCCGATTTCCAATTTTTCCCTGAAATGAAATATCAAATACAAAATTTTCTGAAACTATAGGGGAACAATTTCTGCAATTCAGTTGAAAAAACGTTGAAAATACTAAAAGGCTAACTCTGACGTGACGCAAATCTCCTGCTAATAAAATGTGTCTGTCCATCTGTCAGGGGTGTGACCTACATTAGTGTGACATGTTATGAAGCCTCCAGTGACCCGCAGACATCCCCTCCTCCTCTCTGACCCAACCTGTCCCACCTCAGTGGCTCACGGGCACTCAGCAGCTGAACCATGGACCACCTCCCGGCATCGCATCCCAGCTCGTCCTGGGGCGACCCTCGCGGCTTAGTCCAGCAAGCCCGACGGACGCATGGGCTGAGAGGTGGACACTCATGGCCCGATTTTAGACAATATTAGGCCTGATATACTGAGCCAGGGGCTTAATTGCGAGAACTACAATTAGCCCATGCAGGAAATAACCATTGTTGTAGAAATGTACAAATATTATCGACTGGACTGGGTTGGCTTCTTTTCGCTCTTTTTCCATACTGAGATATGTTCTTACCTGAGCTTAGACGAGTTGATGCGTACCTGTTTGGTCTTTGTGCGTCCCAGTGGAAGAGCGTGGTTGCTTCTAACTTCACCCTGTTTGGAGCTATAGGAATACATTGGGAGAGGCCAAATGTTAACAACATCTTTGGTCGTTTTTGCGTGACTGAGGGCACGCACAAAGACCAGACAGGTACTCATCAACTCGTCTAAGCTCAGGCAAGAACATATCTCAATGTGTAAAAATGGTGGCCTGTTCCTTTAGATAGAATGATTGAAGTCTGCGAGTTCAAAATAAAATTGTAACACTATGATATAGAGCTGTGCATAAGCGACCTGCGGTGAAAATGTACTGAAACAACACAGTATTGGCCAGATTTACATGATTTCATGGCAAATTAAAACAAGGAAACAGATTCACAAAAGTTTGAAATAAGTGGCCCTTTAAATGAGCAAGGGCTGCAGTGTGTGGGTGCCTTGAACCTATCATTATTATGCTTATGAGAAAAGCAAATGACAGGTTTCCGTTTAGTCCTTTGTCAAAAATGCAAAAAAATACAATATTCATTCCCTTGGGTTAGTAGCACTGTTAATCTCTGGATAATTGTCTTTTTCTCTGGTGTTTAAATCCTGGTAAGAGCATTGAGACTGCCCTTTGTAGTTTACAATCTAGATAAAGATGCGTAAGAGGAAGAGAGAGCTGTGTTTTCATAACAAGGATAATCTGTGGTAATCATCATGAGCCCTGCAATCGCGTTTTTATATCTGCCAAAGAGACGGCTATTCAGACCTCGCCCCATGAGAGAGCGGCTCATTTAGAGACACAGTTGGGTCAAAGACACCAGGCCTATTGGATGGTATTTGCTATATTTATAATTACAGCAAATTTGGTTTAGCGAACAAAACGGAAACGACAATACGAGGCAAGAAAGGATGTCATTTGCATCACAGTCGATTGTTTCATTAACATCGGCAACGGCTAAATTATATGCAATTGTTACTGGAGCTTGTTGTTTTTTGTATACTTTGTCCCAAATGTGAGGGGTTATTTGTTACCCACTTCTCTGGCTGTGGAGTGTGTTTGGTGCTCAGAGCTCTCACAGATGTGATGGGGCAGGGAAGGGCAGCTCTCACACACGTGCCTGCTAAAAGCTCAACCCCGTTGACGCCAACCTCGGGGTAACGCTGGCAAATATCACGTCCCCAAAATGCCCCCCCCCCCATACCATTTATTCGAGTGCGCATGGGATACTACAAAGGAATCTGACATGACTTTTATCCTCAAGCTCATTTATATACAGAGCTACCATATACAAGGGACCTATGCTCATTTTCTGCCACAGTATGTCAGGTTTCATTGGCACTAAAGGGAGCTTGGTTTTGATCATGTTTCATTTACATATTTTAAAGGCCCTGTGCCCAGATTTTGTATCGTAGCAGAGTCAAATTCTTGCTTCCAAAAAAAGCCGCCTATTATCAGCCATTATCGCAAAATAGTGAAAGATTTTGATCAACCATGAAGCCGAAATATGTGCTGATGTTTGTGACAATTTCAATTCATCATTCTCCCTCTATCTCTGTTTGGGAACCTAAGTCATTTGGCTAAGTTATTTGAGCAAATAAATAGTAAAACAAAATCATCGCATACGAGTTAGACAGGACTACCGAAACTCCAAATTCTGTTCATTTGTTTGAAATAAATTGCCTTTATTTTTCTGTTTTCATGCATTTGTGGGGCTGTGTTTTTTGTTATTTAAAAAGACGTCTCTGCACGCTGTCGTATGAGGCATCTTTATCTTTATGTTTTTTTTTTCCCGTTTATATATTAAACACACGTGCATCTTTTGAGACTGCCGCGCCATCCTGTTTTTAACAAGACAATTAGACAGTAAAAGAAAAGCACCTGCGTGAATGTGGGCCCTAATTATTCCGAGCTGGAAGCGTTTTAGAGTAAACTAGTGAAGTTGTTAAGAGCATGTTGACTGTTTTCACCTGAGGAGGCAGTTGCCGTGGGCGATACCAGTGAATAGAATAAAAAACTGCCTCATCAAATAATCCCCACATTGCTCAAACACACTTCTTGCTCACTTCCCTCCAAAGAAGGTCTCTGTTTTTAGTAACGTCATAAAGACGGTAAATTACCGGTGGCAGGAAGATCCTCCGTGTTAAGACTGAGTCTGATCTGTCAGTGGTAAAATGCACATTTATATGGAATAAAATGCAATAAAATTAATAATGTGCCACTTTATTGTGGTACATGCAGACCAATACGGCCATACAGATGATTTAATGAGGCCCCTGCCTTGTAGAGCATAGATTCTGGAGTACCGTATTTTCCGGACTATCAGTCGCATTTTTTTTTCAGTTTGGAGTCTTATACTCCAGAGCGACTAATATGTGTGTGTGTTTTTTTTTTTAATCAATTATTTTATTTTGCCGCTAGAGCAGTGTTTTTCAACCTTTTTTTAGCCAAGGCACATTTTTTTCATTGAAAAAATCACGAGGCACACCACCAGCAGAATATATAAAAAAATGTAACCCTGTAGCCTATATTGAGTCGTTCAATCAAAGTGTCTTGAATAGGAACACTGTATAGTCTCGCTAGTTGTACATGGGATACCTCGTTTTTATTCTATTTTACTGGTTGCACATTTTCCTGTCTGTTTTTGCACAACTCTGAGTGATCTTCTTGAACGCCGACTGTAACAAGTGAATTTCTCCATTGTGAGATCAATAAAGGATTATCTTATCTTATCTTTGTTAGGGAAATACTAAAGGAGTCCGGAGGAGATGTGGATGGAGAGACGGGACACGGTCTGGATGTCTTACATGTTAGAAGTTTATTACCGTATTACAGGCCTGGAGACATTTGAACAGTCAACACAATGTTCAGAGCATTGATCATTCAGAGTCTGGGGATACTTCCACATGAAGAGAGCTATATAGCCTCGGTTAGACGTAGGCACTAACAGTCTACCTCTCGGACAATGTGCCACGTTGACTAGGCCACAAGTCATGTAGAAGGTCGGCGCCTGAATGTTCCCCTTTGACAGTACAATATGATAAGATTCGAAAGGAATGTGCTATGGCCGAATTAACTCTATAATTCTCCATCAATCTTATTTTAGCCACAGTGCCACAGTCACCGCCACCTGTGACGGTGGCACTGCATCCATGCATCACTAATTCTTTTGTTTCAAAGAAATTAGCGACCTAATATTTCAAGAAAACAACTAGGTGAAATCGGATAATTTTCCAAGGCACACCACACAATATCTCACGGCAGTGCCACGGCACAGTGGTTGAAAAACACTGCGCTAGAGGGCACTGCAGGCAAATCGAGCAGCAGAAAGAAAGTTAGGATTGAGCGAGAAGGATCTCAAAATAAAGGTCCAGGCCTGAAAAATAAAGGTTGTAGTAAGTTGCTAATTTATTAATTGATAACTGGTGCCAATTTTGTGTCACTACAGTGATCAATACAGTGAAGGCTGTAGAAGTTATTAAGTTATTTTGGAGGGTCTTTCATCTCCCCCTGGTGTCTCCGGCCAGAAAACCATGTTTGCAACTTGACTGCCAGACCGTAGCAACCAATACAAACCAATGGAATCACGAAGAAGAAGCTAACATGCTAACTGGCAAAGCTAACTGTGGGCGAGCGTCACTTTAAACAGTATTTACAGCAAAGTTTGAGCGAAAAAAACTATTTCCATTATTTTGACATAAATTTCAAAATAAATGTCCAGATCCAAAAAGTAAAGGTTGTAGTAAGTTGCTAGTATGATAATTGGTAATTAGTGAAAACGACAGTAAAAAATTTAGAAGATTTTCAAGATTATCCATAAATTGTCATATCTTTGCATACATTTCAAAATAACAGTCCAGACCTTAAAGGGGCTAGATACGAGTTAGCTATGTTATACTCACTACTGCCACCTCAGGTCATATGAACCTTCTATATTAAGCTCGTGCATGACGGCAATTCAGACCCGAATTAACACCTTTTCGTGGGACAGTGCAGGATTTTAGAGGCAGTTGTGGTGAACATGTCTGGGCTCATTCTACATATTAGGACATTGTTGGAACATGTAGGGGGAGGAAAATCCATAATACTAACTCAACATTTTCTCTTATCAATGACATATGATTGGATGACGAAATTTTAACAACGTATGTATTCCTTTGGTATTAGCAAAGTAACAGTATTCTAAATACCCTCTGACTAAAGAGTACCAGAATACAGTTACTCAAAATTTGTGTTCTAAGTACATAATGGCGGTACATGTATTCTGTTACTCCCCAGCACTGTTTATGAGTGACCCAAATCTCAGCTGTACCTGCTTTTTGCACATCTTAGCGTACTGTCCATTTTGCAAACAGTTTATAAATCCGGCCCTCTGAGTTTAAGCTTTCCTCACTCCCTCTTTCCTTGTAAACTACTTTACTACTGCAGGATCTTGAACTGTGAGCTGGAATGGGAAGAAGCCTCAAACATTTTGCTGTAGAGTGTCACAGTTTAGGTCTTTGCTGGAAGCACCTCAAAGCGCAGCTAGTGCTCTGGCCTAGGCTCCCAATTTGAGAACTCTTGATCTATATATGAATTTTAACATAGCACTAGACTGCGTTTTTGTTACTGCTGCCAATGTACCCCCCGAGTCACATGAGCCCGTGTTAATTATTTTGTCAGCCCTCGTATCTCGTTAATTGTTGTGGATTTGTTTATCGCAGAGATCAAATTGAGCCAGTGGAGATGGAGAGTGGCTGCCAACTCACATGAGGCGAAGATAAAAGCCGATCCACAGCCTGACAATGGCAGCGAGTGTGAAGTGCAAGCAGCAGCAGCAGCAGCAGCAGCGTTACGTTCACTTTAAATAGCTACTGTATAAGGGAGCTTTAATCACTAAGATAGGCTTTCTCATAAGCGCTTTTATACAGTATAAGTTTCTGACATGTGGAGAACAGCAGCTCATCAGGCAACACCACCGTGAAACTTAAATTGAAGTTAATTGCCTAAAGTGCTATTGGCTACGGACCCTTTTTTTGACATAGAAGGAGAAAATGAGCTGGTTGCAAAATCATATTCTAAGCTGCCTGACAGCCTTTAAGCAAATTATGCTTCTTTAAATTGGAGAGCTATTTGCGTCATAGCAACAACAGTTGGAATATAAAAAATATGAGATATTAAATGCAATTAATGCGTCTTTTCAAAAGTACTGAGACATTCAGGCCTAACTTCACTACTGTAATGTGGATGATGGGGATTTCATAAGAGCATGATCTGAATGAGGTTAATACAGTAAGTCAAACTCCTGACAGAGGAGGTCAATAATACACGAGTTGTGATGCGCAAAGAGAGTTCGATGAATAAATTGTGCAAACACTAAATCATGAATATGTAGAAATGCGCATTTGCCAAAATGTGGGAAAATTGTAAATTGTAGCAGAGACAGACTCAGGTTCTCATTTAGAATGACAATAAGAGCTAACACTGCATGCCAGCTGAAAGACAAGTGAAAACTTAAAGGTCCACCAAAAAAAAAAGTTATGACACTTGAATCTCAGTCATATTCTGCAGGACCGAATCATTACACATTTGCTGTTGTCCAAAGTAGGTTTATGTAAGTTCGTCTCACATCCGTTTAAAGCCTTTGTACAGACCGAGATGTGGTGTAGAGAGATAGTGTTTCAAGTGTCTTTAGGGTAAAGTGGTCTGGGTCATTATGGGAGTGGCCAAGGTCATTTATATTCATGTGGCATAAACCACAGCTTGATATCACTGTACTTTAGTCCTGCATCAAAACACCTTTGTATATGCACAATTTGGCCATTACGTGGGACAGAGTACTCATCAACAAAAAAATACTGTGTAATTATTCTATATTATGCCCTTTGTATTGAACAGCGATAGGAAAAATCATATGTGAATGTTTTCCTATCCTCATTTATAAAATAGACTTTAATATAGCCCAGTTCTCATCGGCCTCTCGGCTCAATCCATACAGTGAACGTAAAAATCAGCTGTGCCATGTGTTAACTTTCACTTTTAGACGCTCATACAGGAGTTAAGAAGTTAAGAACTGTGAACAAGTCATGATGCCTGGTTTAAAATTGTGAAGAGAAAGCTAAGTTTGAATGTGCAAGAGGACTATTGCCTTTCACAGGCCTGACCAATCAGAGTGGTGACAAGCGCCCCTCCCCTTTCCCCCCATAACTGGTCTAGTTGGCAAAACACTCCGGACCCCATGGCTGAAGTGGTCTGGGACTGGAATGGTTTGGACCCCCCCTTTGGGAGCGAAACGGTTCATTTTTGGTTGTCGAAACACCCTCATACCGCTCCGTTCCGTTCCGGTCTGGTCCTGTCGAAAAGCCCCTGTTGTCTAATATCTGCAACATACAATGTGCCAATGCAACTTTGAATTTATAACAATTCTGCAATTTTGAATGAGCTAGAATTTCATAAACACATTCATTCAATCATTTTCAATATTTGCTTGGGTTGTGTTTACACAAAGGCAGCGTCTTGCAGTTCAGCATACCTTTCCTTTGTGACAAACAAATTGCCGTATTTATTGAAACATTTGCTGGGTAATAGTGGAGGTAAATAAGGTTGCACTTTAAGAAGATTCAGCCACGTTTCATTTCCAGTGTTTGCTCATTGACTCAGCATCTCTTGCCTGTGCTATCTATTTACAATGATTGGAATATTTCTTTAAGCTTCTAGAGAAGGTCAGAAAAGTAATTAACCTTGTTCTATGTGCATCAACAAAAGCGGAGGGACAGGAGCGGCCGCCTCACACACAACCAACCGCCCACACACATGTGCGCAGATGTGTTGGCCACTGCTGTGAGGGCGAATTGAAAGATTAATGCAAAGCGGTTCTACTTTGTGAGGACATTTTCCCCATCGTTCCATTTGACTTTAACTGAAATAGAGAAAACACCAAGACGATGGCACGTTGTCATTGTAAAGGCCTACACAGTGACGTTTAAATAATAGTATGTAATAGACCCTCTGATTGACTGCCGCTGCCAGTCTTTCTTCTTCTGCCATATTCCCTCCATGGTCAGCTGACTGTTGTGTAATTGTTCTATTTGTCACAAAGTATGTGTGTGCTTAGAGACTATTTTACCCTTATATGGTGTGATTTCTTAGTCTGTGTTCATCTCCCAAACCTTTGACGAACACACACATTCAGATAGGCTCAGGGCGGCTCATCCGAGCAGTGCCTGCTTATTTGTACAAACCCTCACACTTTTTCCACCTGGAGGGAACTCTTCCTGGGCCTTAGTGTTGGCTGTCTGCCCAGAAAAAGCAAAGGTCTGTGTCCAGCCGATGACGCGCGCTTTGTGTGTCCTGTGCGCTCCTCCATGTTCCTCCTCTTTTTTTTGTGGTAAAATCATTAGCATTAATATCACCATGGTGATGATCTTGGCCTCCTTTAGCTGGTTAGTCGCTGCACTACTCATTTTTCATCCGCTTCTCTCACTCCCTCAGCAGCAATCAATCAATCGATCGATCAATCAATCAATCACATTTTGTAGAGCTCAATATCACAACAGGAGTCGCCTCACATTAAAGCAGTACTAACTAACTTGTTTACCTTAATAAATCCTTTTCGTAGTGTGTTGATGGGATGATTGGGGGGTCTTTCATCTCCCCCTGGTGTCTGTGGCCCAAAAAAATATTGCAACTTTGCTGCCACCTGGTAGACGTTACCAATACACACTAATAGAATCACAAAGAAGAAGCTAACAGGCTAATGGGCAAAGCTAGCTAAACAGTATTTACAAACGCAACACGCTACGACACCTGCAGTGGCGCTTATGGCCTCTAGGGGCACAAGTTACTCAGTACTGCTTTAAAACAATGAAACAAATAAACAATGTAATGTCCAAGCAAATGTAGTGTGCAGGCAAATAGTATAATGTCTAAACAGATCTCTGAATAAGCATCGCCTGTCCTTAGACCCTCCTACAAGACAAGGAAAAACTCCAAAAAGAAGAGAGAAACCTTGGGGGGAACCACAGAAGGAGAGAACCATGAGATCCATTCTCATGGACAGACAGGCTGATAGACAGATAGGCCAAAGACCGCGGAAGAACGTCCAGTCCTTGTTGGAGATTCAACTCTTGTTGTCCAGTCCATGTTGGGTAGGGGTTCCTCTGCTAATAGGGCTGCAGACTGCGATACTAACATCCGGTCAATTATCACTGAAGCATCAAGCAGCCAGCCCCAGACGGGCACCATGTGAAGAGCGACGAACAGACAACAGATAAAGGAATTGTCATGTTGAGGGTTTACCGAGAGCGGAAAGTGGTGCCATTATTCTTTAGATTTAAATACGTTATTTACGCCTCGCCTGATGTCATTAAGCACAGCACGGAGGGAAGCAGCAGGAAGTATATTGGGGATACAGCTCGACCACTGGAGAAGCCTCTACCGCAAAATATGGGCAGAGTGCTTGCACACGATCACGCCAAAAAGTGGGTGTGGTCACATGAGGTCACACGTCAGAAGATAAACCTGGTGTCTAGTTCGCATCATGCAAAAGAATATAAATCCATCTCTGAATAATAAGATAACATTAATTTAGAAAAAATTACATTACAACTCACACAAGAAAGTAGTTGTGTTTTTTTCCTCAAAGTGTTGTTTTGAGTTGCTTTCACACTCAGCTGCCTTGTTTGTAATGCATGTATCGTCCTGCCGTCACTGTGCGCTTTTGATCACAGAAGATGGATATTCACTTTCACGCATCATTTAACCAGAAGATGACAACTGCAGCCAGTAACGTCAGCGGCAATAACGGCCTGAACAAATCTCCACACGCTCTGTTGTTTCTAAAACCAGACCATGCACAAAGAAAAGTGAAAGGTGCTGCACAGGAGGAAGACGAGCTTAATGTGGCTGATGTGTTCATGATATTAATATTCTGTTTATATTCATGTAATATGTTATATTTATGTATCACACCTGGGACTTCAGACTTCTATTCTTGCAGTAGCATTAAATAAGGTAACATCACTCCCCCTGTGTGGTTTGCTCACTATGGCAACAGACGATCTAGTGCGACACCTGTAGAAAAGCCAGGAGATGGGTTGGATGTTTTTCTGTACTCCACAACATCTTATTCCATGTTAATGCAACCATGAATACATCGGAATACAAGTATCCTGCTGATTGGAATTGGTGATGTGCAACAATTGTATAATTCAGCTTACAGAAAACTCATAAAACAGTGGCCAAGGAAAGGACTTTCTTTGTAAAGCACCTTTCACAGAAGTGGTCACAAAGCGTTTTGCATAGGACCATTTACATTCACTCCATACTCGGTGGTGGTAATCTATGTTAGGAGCCACCACTGCCTTGGGGTTGACCAGGGGTCTCCAAGTACATTTCTTGGGGGCCAAAATATATCGGGAATGTATTGCTGGGGTCCATAATAAAAAGCTCCAATAAATATGTTGCAATTGGGAAAAAACTTTTTTTTCAATACATGAATAATAATAATGAGTTGGACTGTAGCCTCATAAAACAGCTTACACTTGTATTGCACTTTACACGCCTCTGTCACAAGTTTCTGCTACATTGTAGTCATTATTCATTCACTCCACACTCAGTGATGGTAAGCTCCTATTGTCACCACTGCTGCCCTAGGGCAGACTGTCCATTTACCATGTGGCTATAATGTGTTGTTTGTATTGTGATCTCTAATTATGTCAGTGCCCTCTGCTGGACATGTGTGGAATTCTTTCCTTTCTTTCTTTAAGTTCCCCCCTAGTGGCTGGAGAACAAGAGTTATGAATTGTTCTAGGGCAGGGGTGCCCAGACTTTTTGTGTCCGAGGACTTCAGTGACTTCAGTGACTTTGCCTCATTCATTTAACTCCAAGAAAATGCCTTATAGGTTCATTCTGAAAGTGTCAGTTCAGCATCAATTCAATAAAAGTTGGAAAACTGGGAGCTGATACTACTAGGGATGGGTACCATTTTTTTTAATACCAAGTACTTTAACGATACCTGCTTTTCGGTTCCGGTGCCTTAACGGTACTTTTTTCGATACCTATGTTATTTTAATTCAATACAAATAACGTGTATTAAAAGTATAATTCAGGAAAAAATCCTAAAACGGCACAGTAGAAGCTACACAGGAGCAGCAGCGTCGCCTGTGACTTCGTGTTTTGAGCACAATTTCCACTTAAGCAGTAATAAAAAGAAAGAAAGGACGTTATTACTAGGGCTGTATAGCTTGGAGAACCTGGCGATACGATACATACCTCGATACACAGGTCACGATTCGATATGTACCTCGATATGGAGCTGTCTCGATATGATTTGATACAATGTGATACGATTCGATACGATTCAGTAAAAATACATGGGCCAGAGCTAATTAGTTAATTCTGAACACATTGACTCAACAAACAGAACTCTGCATTTTTCTTCAATTTATTGAAGACAAAGGTGCATTACAAAAAAGTGCATTTTGCTTAAATGTTTGCAACTTTGAGTGCTCAGATTAATTGTAGACAATTGTAGACATTGTAGATAGATCAATATTAATCTGAAAATTACCACAAGTCAACATTTAACTTTCCAAGGGTACAGTCTGATCTCAAACAATCACAAAATCTTGGTGATTCAATTCTTTTTTGTGATACAATGTACTGCCATAAAATATTCACTATTAAATCACTCAAAATGCTACATCTTGCTTTACCATTTGGCACAACAATAAATCCACCTCATAACGGAATGGATTTTAAAATCAAAAGGCTAAAACCAGGTTTGTCCTCAAAATGGCAGGTTGAACACAAACTACTGCAACAATAAATATATAACTCGAGGATACTCTTGGTAATGCTAGCTTTATCCTATGACCTGAGATTTTTGTTCAGAAACAGAAGTTGGTCAACATGGTTTGAGCTTAGTACACTTCTCTGTGCTGTTACAATATCGCCTGCCGTAGAGAAAACCCGCTCCGAGGAGACACTAGTCCCTGGAATGCACAGGTACACTTTGGCAAGGTGTGACATTAGTGGATATTCATTCTGGTGCTCTTTCCACCAACTGAGTGGACTTCCCTCAGCAAGAGACAGGGGTGCTGCCTCCTTGTACCTTGACATCTCTTCTTCTGCCTGGGCCTGTGTGGTTTTGTGTCTCACAGCAGGGCCTGCACTGTAAGTTGAACCAAGCAGATCAGCCAAACAGCACAAGTCCTTTTTCTTCTTGGGTGGTGGGCTGGCAGGAATGTCATCCTTGTCTTCCACATGATTGTGCTCCTCTCCTGGCATCCCTTCAGCCTCTTCCTTTAATGCAAAATACAGATTTGTTATCAATAAACCCATAGTTAATTCTATAATGAGCATATTCAAGAACATAAATTAATTAGCCTTTTATTTAATGCAATGAACTGACAAACCTTTATAAATATATTGTTTTACTAGTATAGTGCTTTACTTGAAGTATATTATAGAAACCATTTTGGTTTTTTTAAGCTCTAACATATTATGAATTTGAAATTATGAACAAAATATTTCATTTTATTACATTTGGTGTATAGGCCTATATGTTTTTTTTTTTTAAATGTTTTTTAACCAAGTAATGCTAACACATTATGCTAATGTTATTTATACAGTGAAAGGGCTTACCTGAAATAGTTCTTGAATTCTTCTAGCTTCTGCAGTAATTCTCAAGTATATTTCCTCTCGTTCATCATCAGGTAGGAAGGGCAAAGCTTTGAATCTTGGATCCAGTGCTGAACATACATACATGGTCTCTTTCTGCTGATCCATGTACCTCTTGCTCAAATCTTGGCAAATAGCTGCTTTGATTTCTCTCACTATTTCACTATCTGCTCTGCACTCTTGGAAATCCTGGATGAGCTGAGCATGAAGAGGGGCCACAACAGACAGTGTTGGAGAGCTTTCTTTTGACATTACAAGAGTAGCAATCTTCATGGGCTTCATTGCATCCACTATCTCCTCCGCAGATGTAATGTCCGACTCGCATAGGGTGCAAACCTCTTTCTCGGTTTTTCTCAGCTCGTTGGACAGAAGAGCAGCGGAGACAGCAGGTTGCTGCTCAAGAAAGCGCTCCAGCATATCATGTGCACTATTCCAGCGCGTCACAACGTCATTGATCAGTTTATGTTCAGGTAGCTCGAGCAACTTCTGCTTCTGTCGAAGTACGTGGCTGGCTGTGGTGCTGCGCTTGAAGAAGGTGGATATGCGTCTAACACGCCCCAAAAGACGAGCGACAGCAGGAAGCTTCAGTGCACGCTGCGAGGCCAAGTTTAACGTGTGAGCGAAGCATCTGAAATGTAACATACCAGCAAGCTCCGCTGCAACGCTCATATTTGCGGCGTTGTCAGTGACAATAGCCGGGTCTTTGGATACGAGGTCCCACTCCTCCAGCGCCGCTTTCAGTAACTCCGCAATGTTTGAGCCCGTATGGCTCTCGTGCATGGCTCGTGTTTGTAAAACGTGCGACATCAGTTCCCACTCCTCGTTAACGTAATGGCAAGTTATTGTAACAAACGCTTCCGTGGCTCGCGATGTCCACCCGTCACACGTCAGTGCCACTCGTGAGGCAGAACTCAGGGCCGACTTAACATTGTCTTTGACTTTGTCATACATCCTCGGTACTGCTTTGTCGGTCATGTAGCTGCGGGTAGGGATCACATAACGAGGATCTAACGTGTTTATCATAAAGCGAAAGCCTGTGTTCTCGACAACACTGTAGGGACATAAACCTTTGCAAATATAATGCACCACAGAATCCGTAATCTTCTGTGCACGGACTGAGTTAGATGGAAGCTTGGATGTTGCGTTGTCCAGAGTAGTTTGCGTGGGGTCCCGTGTTTTTTTGGGCTGCGGCGAAGCTAGCTGGTCAGCGTGGTGTCTTTGCAGGTGGGCGCGCAGGTTAGTTGTATTACCGGTGTAGCGTATAGCAGCCTGGCAGTGCTTGCAGATGGCATTTGTTTTATCGATCCCTTGGTTTCCTTCCTTTGCTTTAAAACCAAAATGTGTCCAAACGTCTGCCTTCAAAGACAACGGTGCTTCTAAAATCTTCGACATTTTCCACAAGTATTTTTTTCTTCTTCTTCTCTTAGCGTCTTTAGACGCGGGCGCCGCTGCGCCCCCTAATGGCTGGGCGGAGTATCGATACTAAGGGCTAGAATATCGATACTGTATCTTTTTTAATTATATCGGTATATATCTAAGAATCGATATTTTGAGTACACCCCTAGGACATGGTTTTCTTTCAGCTAAACTTTTCTGAACACACTGCGCTGTTCGACGAAGCGAAAGCAACTTCACACGTCAAAGATCCTTATATGGTGTGAGCGCTCACTCTGCCACTAACAATTTACCAAAACTGGACCAACAATGTCTAATACAGAGTGAGCGCTCACTTTCAACAGACAACAATCTTTGATATTCCTGTCGCTGCAGCTGCTGTAAAGTTGTAAACAAGAGCACGTAAGCTCAGCCTCCGGGTCTGTCGCTAAAGGTAAAGACGTCTTTCTTGTTGTCACTGCTCTTTTTTGCTTTTCAATTAGACTAAAAGCTCAAGTTTCTTATTCAGTCCTGGTTTAGTCCTGGTTCATAACTGATTTTGTTTAGCTCTGGGTTTTACCCGGTGTAGTCCACGTCCTGGCTCAGTCCTGCTCAGTCCTGCTCAGTCCTGACGCAGACCGCGGCTCTGCCATCTCTATTACAGAAGTTTAGCAAGTTATAGCTTTGCTTCGCTATAAGTTAGGCTACATCTATGAAATATATCTTTGCTTCGCTCCATTTGCGCTGAAGCCGCTCAGTACCTGCACACGTTCATGTTGCTTTTTTAAGACTCGCTGAGGGTCATATATTGACGTTTGGAGAGAAAAAGAACCGGAAGTTGGCACCGAAAGAATTAAAAATTTTCGATACCGCCTCCGACCGAAGCTTTTCGGTCGCTTCCAAGTAGGAACCGTTTAACGGTGCCCATCTCTAGATACTACAACGCTCTTTGATTGACAAACACCAAGACCAAGTGTTTCCTTAACTTTGCGATAGGAGTGAAATAGCGCCCCCAATTTGACGCTGGTGGCCAAAAAGTGTACTGCATCCATAGTTACCATTGACAATGAATGGGAGAGAGTTTGTATTAATTATATGCAGCGCAAAATAGGTCACTCTCTGGTGGGCCAATGGAATTGTTCCAGCAGGCCAAACCCACATTGGGCACTCCTGTTCTAGAGAATGAATGGGCTCGGGACTAGGCTCTTTTTTTGACATACTCAGGAATTTGTGCACTACAAGTGAGGGGCCGGATTGAATCATCTCGGAAGTGGCCCGCGGGCCGCCTATTGGAGACCCCTGGGGTAGACTGACAGAAGCAAGATGGCCAATCTGCGCCGTTGATCCCTCCGACCACCACTCACTCGCACACACATTAGCCTATTGTACACATTTTTAACGGTAGAAATAACAAAGCTAAAAGCATGCCAAGCTCCATCCCTCAGAAGAATCCAGTTTCCAAACCAGTGGACGCTCAGAACTTTTCTTACAACTATTTGAAAACTTTTGTCGCTATATCTATTTGTTTCAAAAGTATCCACAGCAAATCCCTTGTCTCCGTAACCTCTGCATCCTCTTCTCTCACACCTTCTAAACAACATCCAGTTTTATTCTCTTTCGCCTTTTTCTTTGATCTCTCACAAAGATTACACTAAACAAACTTGACCTCTCTGTCACCTGAACAGACTTCATATTCTCCTCAATAACTTATAAATAATACACTGTGGCATCTTTTTTTGTTCTTCTCAAAAGCATCCAGGATCCTCATCAGTACAGCTTAACTTTAAAGTCAATTTTCGATTTCAACTCCCCAAAGATTAGCGCCATCTAAGGTTGGATCAGCTGTGGAGAGGAAGGTCTTTCATCACGACAGATAGGCAGCCCAATTATACAACATCACGAATCAGGACTTCTATCTGCATTCACCTTTGAAACATCACCGGAAACGCGCTCCGATCAACAAACTCCAAAGACAGAGAAAGGGACAGACACTCCAAAAGAAAAAACCCAAAATAATAAAAAAATAATAATAAGCTGTTCCCAAAGTTTCTTAGCCTAAACTTAAAAAGCCTTCTTGATCATAAAGATTGTCAGACGTCGTGAACTGCATCAAACACTCTCGGTTTTCTGGTTCAGGGAATTATTTTCTAATGGTGTCAGTACATAATTTAAACACGGCATCTGTTGTTTGGAAAGCAACAACTGTGCCAAACAAAGAATCTTTCAGTCTTTTGGATCAGGACACCCTCAAAGACACCCAAAGAAAATGTGTGTCAGATAAATTTATATTTAAAGATATTTATTTTTTGCTGCCAGCCTACTTCGCTGTGAAGCACTGTGCAGGAAAGGAACTGACAACATGACTTTTCTAAATGAGTGGTCAGCTCTCTGTCGTGCGCAGTCATAACAAATACTCAAAAAGAAACATCTATTCCGACACGCCAAACAAATCTAACATTACACAAGGAGGTCTCACTAATTACGTGTGTTCATTTTCATTTTACTATGCCGGCATTTGTCACTGGTGAGATTTTCCATCACGCCTTAGAAATCACCCAATGTGGAGAAATGACGCAGCCAAAATCAATTGACATTTTGAATACATTTTTCTTGAATGCTTTGTTTGGCTGAGAGGTGTATTTTGTCATCCATAATGGACTGTGCTAGAAATCTAATATATTAGCCATGAAGAGGGAGTTGGAGGCAGCCACCTTTGCTTCTCAGACACATAATTCAACACAATAAACAATAAACAAACACAGTACAAACAATGTAAATTTAGTGCTTTTGGACTGATCTATAACCAGTAATATGTCACATCATTCGTGTCTCTTTTTCCCTTTTGTGAGTAATGAAGGTGTAAATTAAAGTAAATGTTTAATTTCCAATGAAAACAGTTTTGAAGTTGACTTACAAAGAAAGCAAGTCCTTGAGCTTCCAAATGACCTACACCCTTTTTCCCCCAAAAAAATGTCATTTTGTTGCTTTAGTTATTGCATATTCACCTTATTCCGCCCCGCCCACTTTTGCCACTTTTTGCGTTGTCTCGGCACCTCGTTGTCCAGACACTTCCGGTCGAGCGTGAAGCCTGTTCATTTTAACGGAGAACGACGGAAAATATTCTCTGCTCAAATCTGATGTTTTGTAGATTGATTTGTGTAAAATGTCCAATGTTCATTTGCACCAACATGTCAACACTGCACCATTTCTCTGTGCGGCCTGAAAACGGCTTTGTTTTCGTGTAGTAACTGATTTTATGTGGACTTCTCCAGTCCCATGTTAACACATAGGAGAAAAGGGGCGGACACAATTCATGGCGGCGCCCACACGAGCCTCTGGAATAAGGTGAATAAGTAGTTTAGTGACACGTGACTTCCTCTCTTCCTATGTTCCTATTAAGTATTCGCAATGTATTGCACAAATCGCAGAATAGTTCAAGAAAACATCACTAACAGTGAGATACCGATGGGAAATTACTGGCTACATATTAAAAACTTGAGGGCACGTCTGCGTTAATCAAGGTAGAACTTTATTTTTAATCTCAGAGCTAATGACTACACAAATGAAACAATTAAAAAGTGAGACAGACCACTCGGCTTTTTTTTTTAGAAGCTCGTTCAAAAAGCTATTTCGATTTCTATATAGTATTAGCCATTAGCTTCAGGCCAAAAACACTTACTGTGATGAGAACGGACATTTCCTGAATTCTTTGCTCCTGACGCGACGTTTTTAACATGATGCTGTGACTGTCCACCAGTAACTCACTGTCTGCCATGTAATCTTGAGTTATTTCATTTTTTGGACATAATGTCACTACTAACTCACATGCAGGGAAATAACGGGACAGGAAGAGCAGCGGCGGTCACGTGACACTCGAGTGCATAGAGCACATATGATAGGACAATGAAAACGCTCAATACTTGTACTTACTTTTAATTTATTTTGTGCGGTTGGTGCATTTTATGATTATTTACATGATCATCATAATCATCAATTCACATACTCAGAGAATAGTTTACCCAGCTTTCCATTTAGCTTATATATTAAGTTTTTAGTTTTCACTTTTGTTTAGCCACTGGATTGACAACTTTATGAGAAAAGCTGTTTTACTGATGCCGCTCCTGTGTATGGAGTATGTTATTAAACTATGTTTGTGAAGCCTGTCAAAATGTTCTCCTTACACTTAATCTACAGCTTTGTTTAAACTGACAGCAGCAACCTTTGACAAGAGCACCAAGGCACAACACAGCAAGACACCTAATTAATTCTCCCATCATGTTTTCACAAAGTCTTCAGCTGCGTGCCATTTCCCTCATACGGCGGGTCGATTTTAAACATGGATTAATTACACTTCATGTTGTTTTCTCACACGAGATATGTGAGCCTCTGTAGGTTGTATTCACATTAAAATTTGTTCTCAGAGGGCAGGGGCCTACATTACTCCAGGAGAGAGAGAGAAAGTTAAAGTATTACCTGAGTAATTTTGGCTCCTCTGCCAACCTCACAACATATTGAGCCCCGCATTGTGTGTCACTGCAGTGGAAGCAAAAAAAAAAAAAACCTCAGAAGAGTCTTTAATCTGACAGCCGTGTCTGGAAATCACATCTCCACGCTCATTTTCCACGCGGCTGGCTAAAGGAGCCATACTTTTATCTTGTTAATTTCATCAAGAGGAAAAAGCAAGACAAAGCAGTTAGCTAACAGACTTAAAGCACTAAATTTAGTCAAGTGGTCTTCCTCGGCATTAAATGGTTAGCTATGCACGCAGAAAAAGGAGCCCCATTGAAGTAATCCTCTTACAGCTCTCAATATTACTTGTGAAGCACCCGATTTGAACAGGGGAGACACCAAATGTCAGTCTGGGCCTGTCATAAGGAATCATCCATTGTCTCAAGTCAAACAGGCTGAACGATTAGGAACATCTTGCCTTCCATTTGTCTGTTAAAGGGACAAAGGACAAATGTGATAATGCAAGATCAGCAATAAAATGATGCTGTTCCCTCATCAAAAACCTACCGGGAATCGTTTTTGCTTCAGTCGTGCACATTTGAGTAGTTTATTTGGTCTTCTTTCTTCAGCTGCTGATGCAATGAACTATATTATAGATTGCATTATTATACTCCATAAACCATCACAGGACCTGTTCTGAGCTGCATTTATCATTGATTTCATATCATGCCATTGGCTAAACATGGTGCCTACGATCCTGTTTTTAATCATTTGCCCTGCTGCAACACATATGAGATCCACAAAGTCATTCCTCAAGTGTCGTTTCTGTACACACAGCGTTGGTCCAGACGAGGCTGTCATCTTGCATGCACACAACTGCAGCGCCTGTGGCCATTGAGGGTTGACTGAGGCGTGGTGTGCTGCAAGATTGCTAACATCGCAGCCTCTCCTCCATTACGCTACAGCCTCGTGTACTTCATTCAGCGACATCCATCACACTGTGAGTTAAACGCTGTCCGTGTCCTGAGAGGAAGATAATATACCGATGACGCTGGTATCAAAGAGCAAGTGTTTCTCTCCACTTTCTCTCCCCTCACTCTTGTCCCTTGATCGGCTACTCTCGCACTCCTTTCGCGCCTCATTTCTGAAGCAGAGCCCGGGATTAAGTCTCTGCAATGGTAAAAGTCTTGGGATGTTTACGAACAGTTTTGCCCCTTTGCCCAATAGATCGATGACAGCATAAAATATATATATATATATATATATATATATATAAAATAAAACAAAAACACATCGCTATTGCAGAAGTGCCCATTAAGCCTTTCAACACACACAATTGATAAAGCACATGATTGATTGGGTGATTTATCCTTCAAACTCCACTCTGTTTATCTTGCTCATGCTGCAACAGGTGGCGGAAACCAGAAACAAAAAATATGTGCTCCTCTGTCTCTGAAGAGACTTGTACTTATCAGAACAATGCTGCAAACTTAGCTTTCTCCCTCGTTTTTATTGTTGTCAGCGAAGAAAGGTACAGTGTCTCGTTAGCATTATACTGACATTTAAAATGTAATATTGAGTGCTGGAATAGAACCAGAAGTCACTGTGCGGGTTGTGGAGCTTTATATGTGATTTGTCCACTTGCTCCATTCATGCTTAGCTAAGTTAACTAGAAATCACATTGTTGTTGTTTCTGAGTACTTTGTATTTGGATTCATAGTAAAGCTTTCAAAACTCAGGGCTATAAGTGATTCCTCGAGTTTCCAAAATCACTGTAGGAGGTAGAGCCTTTAGCTATCAAGCTCCGGTTTCTGGAATAACTCCCAGCTCATGCTGAAGAAGCAGACACAGTCTCTACATTTAAGACATGCCTCTTCAAACTAGCTTATGATCAGGTCAGATAGGTAAAGCTCTCACCCACAGCCTAAAGCAAAGCTGCCTCAGGAGTAACACTGCTGTGGGAAGTGTGGTACACTGAGCGCTCTTTTTCTCACCGCATACTTTGTCTTAATTATGGTACAATATTTCTTTTATCTGAAGTCTGTTCATCATTATTCAAATGTGGTCTCCTGTCCCACTCCCCCTTGGTAGTGCCTGCAACAAGGACTGGACGTTTTGTGGTCTTGGCCCGTCTGCTGAGGGACCCCATCAGCCCTGGGTCTCTATAGCTTGTCCATCCATTGGTGTGGATCTCTCCTTCCGTGGTTCTCCCCAAAGTTTCTCTGTTAGGATTTTTGAGTTTTTCCTCATGCGTCGCCACCTGCTGCCGACGTTTATTTGTTTGCCTGGATACTTCATCTGCCTGAACTTTACATTACATTGTCTTGTTTATTGATTTGTTTCATTGCTCTAATGTTTGTGCAGTCCTGTGAGGCAACTTATGTTGTCATATTGGGCTATATAAAAAAAAGGATTAATTGATTGAGTATTTAATAACAGTTTGCTACACCATGGTCATTGATCATTCAATAATAGTAATTATTATATTGCAACCACAGCCGCCTTGAGGTAAACTGATAGAAGAGGATCAGTCTGTGCCATCAATTCCTTTGTCATCACCAGTCACTCCACATTCACATTGGCAAGGTGGGTGAAGTATCGATCGCTTTCTGTTACAACCAGCCAAATGACTATGAAAAAAGTGACTAAAAGTAGCCAAGGACAGAATAACATTAATGTGCCTCCGGGGAGATTTCAGAAAGCAATTATGAATCAAACACAGTGTCCCTATTTCAAAACCAGCATTGTTCCCGTTTGATCTGCAGAGCCAACAGGACCCAACAGGAGGTGGTGGTGAATGGGGCCGAGCAGCACATTGGGGACAGCTTTTATTCAGTGCGCATTCGAGCATAACACAAGGCCATAGGGAGCCCGCCGCCACAGCACCTTGTATGTTGGCAGCTCTGGCTAAGCACACGATGGTGGTTAGCAGGTGAGGAGCGGGACAGGGTGAAGGCTGCAGATAAACACAGAGGACATGTGCAGGTTTAAATAGGCCCGTGAGTGAGGAGCAGGTGTGGAGGAATCAGGATATGCAAAGTCAGCTACAGAAAGCATGTGCAGTGTGGAGTGGTGCATTCATCTTTTAAGCACTATCTCAGGAAGCGAGTGCTGAGAGGTGACAGTAATCGTTCGTCAATGTTTTCTTCCCCCCAGAATAATATATGGATTTCTTGAAGATTTAACCATACTGTAACATTTTCCCCTAATCTTAAACATGGCTGAAATGGTCAAGGGTCAAGGTCATGGTCAAGTTTATTTGTAAATATTTAAAACAATCATCTCTGCCCAAAGTACTATACACAGGCAATACAAAGTGCAACAACAACCAAAAAAATACACAATGAAATTATGTTTTGTTTCATATGGGCATTTGTGAGTAATTTTTAATTTTTAGTCTGCATGCACAAAAGGATTTCTAAATAGAGCTTAAGCGCAAATTCAACCTGAAGACCGACTTCTCATCATTGCCTCATCTCCGACTACACCTTATCAATCATCCAATCATCATGTCATCTCAAGCCGCACCTCCATGACTGCAGCAGCATGTTCCTGCTTCAACCAATAATCGCCCAGGACTCCCTTCTTAACCCCCTCGTTCACTGCCTCGGCTGTTTCCCAGCGTGCTGTGACCCACCTCCGCCCCTCCTCCATCTGGCCTCATCTCGTCTGTGCTCGTCGTCCACTGGCTGCCTCGGACCTCACCCTCTACTACCACCGATGTCCAGATTCTGATGGGAAGGCATTCATTCATGAGAGAAGAGGAGTAACGCACACCAAAAGTGGTAACCGAGGTGCAAATGATGAGGAAAATCATAAAAAAATCAACAAAACAGCATTGCACACTCACAGCCTGTCAAAAAGACATTCATTCATCACACCCACTTCATACCGTTGATTAAAAAAAAGAAATTAAATTAAAAGAAACTCAGTGTCTATGGAGCAGAAGATGCGTGACTTGGTACACAACATAGAGGTCATTCAGAACACAGTCTATAGAAGCTTTATTGTTCCTGCTGTTGCCCTTCAGCAACAAAGTTTCTAATTGCTTTTAAGTAACACCACATTGTTAAAACATCTGCACTTGTCTGAAAAAATCTCTCCCAACATATTCTCTCTCAAGCTTTCATCCTTCCAATAACAAAATGTGCTCCATTTATACTGAGATGCCCTTTTTCTTTTCTCTCATTCAGTCCCTTTCTTGTTGATAATTGTTATGTGTCACATGAGTTCACTGTGTTTTATAAGTCCTGTCATTTGTGGAATCAGAGACACTGATAGCAAACTTGTGGAGGCCATCAGTCTCTGTCATTGTGAAATAAATGATCTTGCTCCGTGCCTGACAACTTTCATCAGTCCACTCAGTGCAGAATATCATAACAGAGGAATGCTCTCAAATTCTAAACACTTTATCTCCTCTGTCTTTGAACTTCCAAGAATTTCCAGGTTATAATCTTCTTGGGAGCTTACAGAAATCTTGTGGATGGTACTGTCATGACTCCCCCCACTAGTAAACAGAGTGGAGCTACACCGGCTGCCAACTCGCCTGAGGGGGGACAAGGAACATATTGCACTCCTAGGCGAACACTTCCAGGATTAAACATTAATTCTCAGGCTTTTGAAACTTTAATATGACCTCAAATGTGAGGTGTGAAATCTGCTTTTCATTACTTCCACCAATGAGGTCATGTTTTACCACAATTGGCCTGTAAAAGCTGTTTAGTGGTCTGTAAGAAATAAAGAACAGTGTTTTCAAATGTATTTTTAGAGGAGTAGGAATGGGCTATGAGAAAATGGAATCTATTTCTAGTGATTTTGCTTCATTGCAAGATGGAGCCATGAACACTAACTCAAGGCAGGACTCCAGACTACAATTTTGGGCTTGTTTCACATGTGTGTGTTTTTCATTTCGGTGCATTAGCATTAACATAATTAATGCATGCTACTTCAGATATGCCCTAAAAACCTGGTTCAATACTTCAATAATGCATTGCTGTTTCAATTAATTTTCTATAACCGCACATTCAACAATAACAATTAACAATGACAGTCTTTTTCTTAACAGGTCGAGGAAAGAAGCCATTGATCCTAAAGCAGAGATGATATTTTTATAAATGAATTTACATTGGAATGAATGCTAAATATGAATGTGTGCGGCATATCCTTTGTAGTTTTAGTTTATGGTTAAGGTGTACTTGTCCTCTGCATTTGACCCATCCTCCGATGCCGCTGAGGCAGTGGGCGACACCACGCTCGGGGACCCATCTCCAGATGTGGAGCCAGGCTGATGGTCAGAATCACCTGGCTGGAGGATTCACCTAGCCTGGTTTTACCATACCCTCGTACTTACTGCGTTTCATACAAGGGTCTGGAACTTCACAATTGAGCTCCGTTATCAGGTGGGAGGGGTGAACTCCTTTGGAACGATTGGATCGGATTTTCGCTAGCGTTTGGTCATGACGTATGTAATGCGCCCGAGTGAGTGAAGCAGCCATCATAACTCTAGGGAGCATTCCTTGCACATTCCAAGGCTTCAATTTTAATTTCTGGATATTTGGGAGCCGAGCCAGGACGGATTGAAGAGCTTCCATTTTTTGCCATGGCCAAACTACAACCAGCAAATCAGCGCAAATGCTTGACGTCGAACACCCGCCTCCCCGCTCTCTGAATTGTAGGTAGAAAGTCACTGGGATCAAGCCCAGACCTCCAGTTTGGGGGCAGTAACCCCCAAACTGGAGGAGTGGCTCCAGCAGATCCCAGGAAATACATCAGACATCTCGGTCCAGAAAAGTGCAGTTCCAGGAACAGCAAAGATACTGTGCAGAACCCTCAAGCTCCCAGGCCTCTGGTAGAGGACCCGAGCTTGGAGGAAAAAGAGACCACCTGCGGAGGGTGAGGAAGAGTTTATATATATATATATATATATATATATATATATATATAATTGTTTGAGTCGGAGTAGTAGGAGAAGCTGAGATGAGCATTCACTGAACTGGAGGCCTGCACCAGCAGCATGAGGACCTGATTTGGAACAGGATCTCAAATTTTTGACAAGCATTCAGAGATGTTTACAGTCCAGCCACAGGATCTGGCAAGAAATCAGTGCACATTTCTTCTGAACATTTAAAACCTTACCATAAAAATAAAAAAACATTGACTTGGGTGCCTTGTCAGCACCCATGGCACACTGTAAAAAGTGTTGCTTAAATGAGAAGTAAAAAAAATTCCGTAAGCGGTTCCATCGGACATTTTGTGTTCTGTCAACTTCAGCTCTTTATTAAGTACTAAAAAATATTAAATTGAGTTTGACAGAAAGCAAAACTATAACTTACTCGTGAATGATTTACTGAATATTTTTGTGTTCTCCCAAAGCAAAACTATAACTTAGACGTGAATGATTTACTCAATATTTTTGTGTTCTCCCAAAGCAAAACTATAACTTACTCGTGAATGATTTACTCAATATTTTTGTGTTCTCCCAAAGCAAAACTATAACTTAGACGTGAATGATTTACTCAATATTTTTGTGTTCTCACAAAGCAAAACTATAACTTAGATGTGAATGATTTACTCAATATTTTTGTGTTCTCACAAAGCAAAACTATAAATTACTCGTGAATGATTTACTGAATATTTTTGTGTTCTCACAAAGCAAAACTATAACTTAGACGTGAATGATTTACTCAATATTTTTGTGTTCTCACAAAGCAAAACTATAACTTAGATGTGAATGATTTACTCAATATTTTTGTGTTCTCACAAAGCAAAACTATAAATTACTCGTGAATGATTTACTGAATATTTTTGTGTTCTCACAAAGCAAAACTATAACTTAGACGTGAATGATTTACTCAATATTTTTGTGTTCTCACAAAGCAAAACAACTTTAAAAATGTAATAATGTACCACCCGGTTTTATATTCTGATTAAGCACAACAACTTCATGATGATCAATTTCGTTCATATCTTTGTGTTCAAACATTTTTTTGGTGATTAATGCATCTTCATTTTATATCATTGACCATAAATTAACTATAACTTAAATGTAATACCAAAAACAAAGTTATTTTTCTGCAACGTTGAACATTTATTGAGAATCAAATTCCCCCCCCCCAAAAATAAAAAAAAATCCAATTTTTTACACAATAAAAGCCAAACACATTTGAACATGTAAGCAGCAGCAAAGTTCCTATTTTCTTCGGTAACAATGAAGCCCTTTTCTTAACCAAAAATAATAATAACAACAATAAAATATAATACAGTAGTGAAATAAAATCATGCAATGCTAAGTATATCCCAAGAATGCTAGGAAGCTTGCGTTTCTCTCATTCACCTGGCTTCAAAGCTATGCCTTTCTTATTTTGCTTAAGCTGTTATGCGTTGCTATGGTTATGATGTAGCGGAGTGACGTTACAGCTCTACTTCCGGATCCACATAGACCGGCAGATGTGCGAGAAACTACACAAAAACTTCAACACCACAATCAATATTTCTGAAACTCAACAGAGAGTTACTGAACAGACCTATTTATCAGGCCCATTAGCCAATAATGCTGAACCTACTGCTATAAAAGTAATATTTACCGAAATCGCTACATCCGGGTTTAGCACAGAAAAATGCTAATGTCCGAGGTGGCGCAGCAGCTACGCTAACCCCAGAAGTAGCGACTTTAATATTACTTTTGTAGCAGTAGGTGTAGCATTTTTGGCTAATGAGTCTTAGAAATAAGAAGGTTCAGTATCTCTCCGCTGAGTTTCAGAAATATTTCTTGTGGTTTTGAAGAGTTTTGTCTTGCATATTTGCCGACTGGCACGGACCCAGAAGTAGAGCTGTGACGTCACACTATACAACCGAATAACAGTGATTTGAGCTAGGAAGCCATCATCAAAGCCAACAAGGGACTGGAATATTTTTTTTACTATAAACCTTCATAAAACCCCTTTTTTTGTTTTTTTTTACAAATGTAATCCAATGTTCATCACAATACTAAACATTTACATGTTACATGTTATTACCAAGAACAGAAGAATAAATTAATGCACTGTATTGAACAATCTTCCCAGATTAGGAGGTCATCACAATTTATTGTTTAATAGCCATAACACTAAGTAATTCTTTATGCCATGGTCAGTCAGAATTCCAGTACTATTACATGTGCATTGTTTTTGTAGTTTAGTTTTGTAGTTAGGCAAGTCAAAGCACTCAAACGTGTGTTTCAGCTATGTGCACCATCTTCTGTGTTCAAACGCAACGTGGCCAAACCTTTCAAGACTGGCTGGCCATCACTCACGATCCTGTAGGTCTCTTGAGACGTGAAGATCATCACTGGGGAGGCCTGAGATCCTCAGTGAACCCGTTGGTCTGTTTAAAGAGACAAATAATGTTTAAAGTTGACAGTTTGTTTAGTGTTTCAAGACCACATTTTTTACCTTCAGATAAATGGTTTTCAATAATTTTCACACCAAGTACAATCTTGGAAAATACATTTGGTGCTGTAAGTGCCACTTAGAATTGTCACATTCTGTATATTTACAAAGTGTTAAATCAGCTGAGCGTTTCATGACAATAGCGCAGGCATGTCCCAGCCAAGCTTAACCGTGTTGGGCTGATTAAACAGCCTAACCTATCCCATCACAGAAATCTGCAAGTGGAGCTGCATTTACACAATAACCCTTATTTTATCGTCTCACGTGCCATTCCTCTTGTTCTTGAACTTTAAGCCACAACAGGACCACGTTTTTTAAACTTATAATCACTAGTTTTAGTTTAATCTTATTTCCCTTGATCATGTCCTGCCTCCAGCCCTATAGCCCTTTCAAGACACTGAAAGTTGTAAAGTTGTAAAAGTTGTTACCTGGTCATCACAAATGAGGTCAGCCTGGTTCTCCCCAATGTACGCCATGAGACATCTCAGCAAAACGTCTCTCCTCTTTTCAACCTTTGAAGATGGACTCTATAACACACATGAATTTCATTAAAATGTATTATAGACATGTTTTATCCCCTACCACAAACCAGGGACCCACAATAATTCACATTGTAAGTGTAAAATGTTCATACATTGTAAAAGTATATACCTGAACCATCTTTTCACCGAGTGCCACCTTTTGAGTTGAATAGTGAGAACATCTTGGCTGTGTTCTCGGATAAACGTTGGCTCCAGAGATATGCCAGCAAGCTGCTGATATTGTTCACAAATCTGCAGAACAAAAATTTTTTTTTGATAAACAACCGTGTAAATACATACTTAAATGCAACAACATTTTAGAGCCACACCTGAGATTCATCCAAAAGGGCCGGCCACCGATCAAGTAGAGTAGCAACATTGGATCCTTCAGATAAAGCTTCTTGCCTTTGTAGGCTGAAGGTTTGGGACATCAGGTCATTTATCACATTGTTTTTCTTCTTTGTCTTTTGAAAAAGCTGAACTGTAAAATTATATGTAAAAAAAAAGAATGAACAAAAAAAAACTATAAAAGTCACCCATATTTAAAAGCACAGCAAAGTTAATTTGACCTGTATCATATCTTGGTCCACCGTCAGGTCTTTTAGGTATCAGTAAGTCACCAGTCTGTTAACAGAAGAAATTAACTGTTAGACAGAAATATACACACAGTCGATGCACATATGGATAATATATGCTCGTGCAACTGGTACAAAAAGCTTAAGTGGGACAAAGAGCGAAACGTCCGACACTCCACCTCTGAGTACAGATGAGGACTAGAGGGACTCTGTCTACGATGGACAACACCTTAGAACCTACACAGAGGTCCCCTCCCCAAGTTAATGCATTACCTAGAAAACATGGCAGTGGAATGTCATTTGTCAAAATAATCAGATTTTCCAGTATTTTTTACATTACGCATCATCTGCTGTATTCCTGTCTTATTATTGCACACCCAGAGTTTTTTTCTGAGAGCTTATTTAACAAGTGAATTTATCCATTGTTATCATAAAAGAAGTTTAGGCTAATGATAAATATTACAGCCCTAACAGTTTGAATCGATGCACAGTCCCCCCTACCGAATGAGGCCATAAAACAATGTTCACTTAGAATCTTACAAAAAGGGGAGAAGCTACCTGTGGTTAGCACAAACATGAACTGATACCGCACCACGTTTACTATATGTTTTTGTACAACTTTACGGTGACGCAGGGTGAACTGGAGATAATGAAGTGTGCGTTTGATGAGGGGAGAACAAGAGTCAGTGTTGGGAAAGTTCATTTTCTACATTAACTACTTCAAAGTTCCGTTCAAAAATTTCAAAATGAACTAGTTCATAGTTCTTTTTTTTTGTTGCTGCGAGCTGTTATTCAGGCATGAAAACGGATCGAGGTGAAAAAGGTGAGACGTATATTTCCCCGCTCATAAAGCAACAATCTGATGCATTTTTAAATGCATTTTTGCCAACCTTGGTAGAGCTGGAGAAAGTTGACTTCAGCCATGAGTTAAAAATATTATCCTCTCTTAGTGTTATGCAGCTATGTCATGTCAGCCTGTCACTGTTTTATGAGTGGATTTTGGTTATCTTTGCTAATCATATTTTATTTTATTCTTTTTTTTTTTAAGTTTAATTGGTAAATTCTTGGTGGAAAATGAAGCTACACATATTCAATTGCATTTGTGTTAATTTGGTAAATTAATCATGTGAATAAGATTGTTTTAGGAGCTAATTTGTAGTTAAAAAACTCCACATTGTGTCTTTATGTAAATGAGTGGCACCGCGGAGCAGAGGAGTTTGGAGCGACAGACGTTACACAAGGGAAACTCGCTTCGTAGCCTCACACTGTGGCTACTCACGGGCACCGTGCGGACCCGCTGGTTACCGGTGTGCCAGGGCCTGTGCCAGGGCCATAAACAGCAGAGACACCGCCACAGAACTGGACACAGTCGGGCCGTGGGCGCGGGGGCGGAGCGGAGCGAGCGCGAACTACACCGTGGACCCGCCAGAGTTTAGAACCGCTGGGAAACTGTGACGGCGGGTTTTACATTCACTGATCCACGGTCTTAAATCACAGATATAAGAAATCTGGCACCATAATGAACGAACGGAAATAGAACGAGAATGCCGTTCACAGACACCAGAATGAACGCGTTCATGGTTTCGTTCACCAGGCAGTAATCCAGTGCGTTCAGTTCACGTTCGCCCAAAATATGAACGCGTTCATTACATCACTGACAAGAGTAAACAACACTGAACACTGTGCGGGTCTCTGGTTCTGAGCTCGTTGAGCTAACACTGTTGTGGTGCGTTAGATCCGAGCGCAATTTCGTTTCGCCTACACGTGTCTGATTTTTAGAGATGCGTGAATATTCCTGGCTTTTACAAGGCCTCTCAGGACGCACTGACCCGTACATGTGTGTATGTGTGTATACAGACTTTAGTATGATCCTCTCTGTTCAGATAGTCCTCCTCCCCAACGCGCTAGCTTTCACGGCCACTTACAATGTTAAACCAAATTCATTCACCAGTATCTTAAAACACATAACACATAAACGCAACAAAGTTTTCCAAACCATTTCTTTCTAGCGACCAACAACAACATGTTAACATCGGCTAATGCTAGCTTTGAGCATGTATGTCGAACTAATTTTTTGGACAAATTTGACAAACAAGATAACCACCGTTTGCAGTAAAGGACACACGTACCTTGTCTCGTTCACCTGGAAAATATTTGGATCCACCGCGATGGCGAAGGCACTTCTGCTGCTCAGCTCCCAAGAAGACGTTGCACCAGACCGGCTTGAACCGGTCTGAAAGTCAGCCTAAACCCGCCCCCAGGGCCAAGTTTGTGTTCGATCAACACATTATATTAGTTTTGTCATTACAGGGCCACCACTCAGACAAAATAAATACTTAAAGTGTTTTCACCTAAAGCAATAAAATCTGTATTTTTTATGGTGCTGTAATAATGATATATAGTACTTATTTGTCAACCAAAAATTTAAATTTATAAAAAAATAAGTACTTAGTAACTAATTAAAATGTTTCAAACCAAAGTTTGGTCTGCAGCACTTATTACAGTGCATGTTATTTCCTTCAAGGCTGAGTTACATTGCTGTACATTGCATCTCTGTCCTCTTTGTGGTCAGCCAACTCCACCAGCAATAAGCAATCAACACGGGTGCTTCAATAAAGCTGTTTTCCACTGTGCAAAGGTTGTAATAATAATATATAGCTTAACAGCCTCAGTGAGCCAGATGTGTACGTTTTCTCATACTGAAGACCGGGAGATGTAATCTGTTGAAGTCTGTGTATTAAACAAATTATGCCTGATGACATCACAGGCATCCACATAAAAGGAGAGTTTGCTTGCTTTTATTGTGCTGAGCAAATTGTATGTTAATAGCATTGGAGAATACAAAAAGAAGAATAAAACATTGATTTTGTGACAAGCACCACATTTTGCTATTCTGTTGTGTGGGTCCTAATCTATCAGAGAAGCCTGTTAGCTGCCCAAAAATTCAATGTGACAAAAAATGATTTGAATATTTTGCCCTTTTGTCTATGAAATGTTTGTTCGAGAAGTAAAAACACCCAATGTTGCCTATTCATTAACCTCATTTCCTCATCTCAGGATTGTGTACCAATCATCATACTGTCACAAAGAGTGTTTGTCCTAGAAGTCTTGAAATTCAAGCAGAGATCTAGTTTTAGGTCCTAGAACTAGACAGGGTGAATTAGAGCAAAGATCTTTTGATGCTAATTCAACCTGGATAGACTCAAACAGACAAAAGCAGCGATTAGGAAGATTTATTGACATGTATATTAGTTTTGGTGATCAGACGATGGTGGTAGAAATCGATGTATGAAAGTCAGTATGGATGAACAGCTTAGTTAGGGATGTCTTCACCGGAGCCTGGACACTGGTGGTGGTATGGAAGACACGTAAAGATGCAGCAGGTATAAGCTGTGGACGGAAGAGGCGGAGATGGGGGGGAGGTGGGTCGCAGCGCAGCTGGGAAGCGAACGAACCATGATTGCTGGGGCTTAAAAGCAGGACCGAGGGCGATGATTGGCTGCTACGGAGGTGCAGCTCTTACGCTGATGGCTGAGGTGGAGGTGTGGCCCTCTCGGAAGCGATCATTGGCTGGAGGCAGATGATGCTGAAATTAAGGTTGAATTAACGCCTAAGCTTCATAACACTGAGAATATTATTTATTTATTTATTTATGAACATTTTATTGGAGGATCAGCCCCAATAGATGAATCATCTCGTTTTCATGGGGGTCCTCAAGATATGCCCAAGAAAAATAGAACAGAAAGTCTTTAGATTTAGATTAGTCATAAATAAACAGATACGTATTGTTCCTGACACCTGGCCTTACAAGTGTCCTTGGGGGGCCTCTTGAAAAACGAATTAAAAAATGAATTGAATTGCAAAGGTGTCCAAAGTGTGGCCCGGGGGCCAGATGCGGCCCTTAGATATTTTTTTTGCAATTTGTTGCTGAACAGGCACACACCAGAATACACCTGGTCGAAGGTTTTGTGGCACTGACCACCCGTGGCCCTTCACCCCGTGTTCGCTTCAATATACGGCCCCCTATGATAAAGGTTTGGACAAATCTGGTCTGAAGCAACATTTTGCCAAAATGGGCAAAGTAAATGATCTATCTTCATTCTATTTAAATTGGGACCTGTGTCTACTGGAGATTGGAACTCTGTTGAACCCTATCATTTGAGCATAACCTAGAGCTATTGGGATTGAGGGTTATGACTTGAACGTTGCTGAGGAATAGGGCTGCACGATATTAGATAGATTTGCAGTTGGCGATGTGGATGTTTGGTGACGTGATAACGATATTACAGCGATATTTCACCAAATTGTTTTAACACTGTGTGCCCCACCCAGAACACAAAATGTCAAAACAGGAGAGAGAGAGAGAGAGAAGGGAAATAAAAATATGTAAAAATGGTTGTAATTGTAATAATAATAAGATGAAAGTGTGTTTTTTTGTTTCCCCTAATATTGCCCTACGATGTTCTTTGCTAAATATTGTGCCTAATATTGCCTATTGAATGGAGCTCAACGATCTGTTTGGTGTTTCTATTATAATTTGATTTATTTTCAAATTTATTCATAACTTCAATGTATCTATTTTACTTATTTATTTGTTTATTTATTACGTATCTTTTTTTTTTCTGAGATCCCGAGGTAAATGCTTGTTCATCTTTAACGCAAAATAATAAAAATAAATAAAAAATATACACAATAAATAAATGATTGGGCCAAAAAACAATGAGCTCTATCAGCTCCACTACGAGGGCTAAAAGTTCATATTTTGTTTTTTTTGCCAAAACATCCATCCATCCATCCATCCATCCATCCATTTTCTTCCACTTGTCCGTTGCTGGGTCGTGGGGGCAGCTGTTGGAGCTGCCCAGACCACATTGCATCAGCCCCTATGGCTCCTCCTGCAGGTGGTGGGTCCACAGAAGGGCCAAAACATCTAATAAAGATAAAATTCCAAATATATCTATTAATGTATAAAAAGATTCTCAAAAAAACACTCTGCTTTTTTTTCTAGTAAAGAAAAAGATAGATAGATAGCCTCAGGAAATAATTTTCGTGGTTATACGAAAAAATCAAGCACCAAGCATAACTGAAAGTTTTGGAGGTCAAACTCATATACGCAGAACCACTCAAATCCAACTTCCATCCAATCAGATTTTTAACGTTATAATTGTCAAGGCCTTCATCCGCGCCATGTAAAACTCTTAAGAGAGAAGTAAACAGATTGTGAATAAAACAGCAAAGATTATAGTGTACAGGAAGCACAGCACTTTGAGAGAATTATCATTTCCGTATGCAATTAGGAGTGTGGACAGAAATGTGAAACTAAAAGCTGCAACTAAAAAACTATGATCATCGATAAAAACACACTTCGCTGTAATGATATGGATGGAACTTTGGAATAAATCCTTTGACTCAAAGCCCCATAGACGTTAAACAGATGCTCGATTATATACAAGAAAAAAAGCACAGCCTTGGTCTGTAAGTTTTCTGAACTGGGAAATTACATTAAATCAAGAAGTTACATCATTGGCATTCTCATATCTCAAAACAGAGGTTCTCTATGTCACTGCAGGACCAGGCCTACACTACGCCTTGACTTAAAAGAGACATTCAGCAGAAAATGTACTATTATGAGCTTCTGATTATGTACACTGTTCCTTGATAAAAAGTAGTAATAGTAATCCAGATTCATTTTGTATTTGTTTCTTCTTTTGCTAAATCACATCCATTCTCTATTCTCTAGATTTTGTTGCATAATAGATAAAGCGTGAACATGTCCTCCGCATTTTTTAAAGTCCAAAATCAAGGACCCTTTTGAACGGCGCTCCAACTGTGGTTATAACCGGGAAACTCGAGATACGAACTATCACAGTCCTTGGTGATAAATTGTCCTTTCCACACTCTATTCTGAGTTAAAAAAAAAAAAAAAAAGATGAGAGAAAACTATCAGTGCAGAGGAGCCAAAAAGCAGGTTTTCACCCCACAGATTTGGACTAAATGAATTTTTCTGTATCTGAATCTGTATTGAATTACAGAAGTTTCCGAATTACAGGCAATAGGCTCAAGACCTTGTGGAGTTGTTCAGGTTGTTCAGGTGTTTGGTTTCTCGTTGAGGCCATTTAGAACACACAACTTCCCACTTTGATCGATTAACACAAATAGGGTACATCTCTATGTTATTATGAGTAAAGTCTGCGTTCGGTAGTGAGTAATATTTCTGGTAGATTTAATATTGTGTGATGCAAGGCTTTATGCAAACATTAACATGCAAATCCTTTTATTGTTCAGTCAACGTCGACAACATGTAGCTTCAGAATAACACATGCAGCCAATAGAGCCACTGTCTTTCTTTTATATATTGCACGGTTAGTGATTTCATACATTAAAACCTCCCCACCTCCATCCATCCATGCACTTAATCCTTTTACAAGTCAGGACCGCTCACGCAGGTCGAGCGACCCACGTGGGGGATGGGTACATGAAGTCTTTCACTTACAACACTGATGCATGTCATATAAAATACATTATGCATTGATTTTCTTTGGCTGTGCGGATGAAGACATTGCGCATAACGTGTGGTCCTGTTGGGAATAGGCTGATCAGTCTCCAGAGAATGCTCATGTTTTTACACACGGCTCCCCCAAAGGCCCATCTCCAACAACAGACTGTTCAGACAAAGCCCTGTCAATGGTTTCAGTGCTTAGTCCTTGGGGATTTGCACTGCTTTTACTCGAGTACATAAATGCATTATTATTATAATGACAAAATAATGTAAACACAGTGTGAGCGATATCAGGTGGAAAATGTTCACTTTGTCAATAATAGCACTAATGATGGAGCAGATGGAAGCTACGTGCACTGAAGCATGGCACGTTACCATATTTGCATTTTATTTATTTATTGCACACATGTCACTGCAAACCCCTTGTGCTGAGTCGTTCATGCTGTCTCAACTAAAACGGCATATGCTGTTGGGTAATAACAGGGTCAGGAAGGGGCTAGGCTGAGGAGAACTGTATTCTCCAGAACTTTGATGTGGCGAATAATCTGATTGATGCATCCAGTTTGTTTACAGCAACAAATAGACTTGACAACATTGACAGAGCAATGATTTGCCTTTTTCATTTGGTAGCAATTTCAGACACTACCTGGCCCTATTTTTCATTTAGATGGTTTTGAAATGGACTGCTATCCTGCAGGTGCAGACTGTTGTGACCTGGGGCAAGACACTTCTTGAATGGTGGTGGTCATTGGGGCCGATGGGAGTGCTACAACAGTAGCTTAATGCTAATGATTCAGCAACATGTCAACTCAAACTTTAGAAACACAATACAAGTGTAAGCCATTATTACAGTACAGATGAAGCCTTAGTTTATATCCACACTTCACCTTCTGTTCTTAAACCTCTCGATGCACTTTATCATTCTGCTATGTGTTTTATAACTGGAGACAAATAGAATCTGTTCTATACTGTCAAATAGGAGAGAGCAACACTGCATTTTATTTATTTATTAGGGACTGGTTGGGAGGCTGCCTGATTATCTCACATACGAACTAAACAACAGCGAGTAGCTACAACACAGGTCACATGACTGTTTAGTTCTAAAAAATTGTAAATCGTAAAAACAAAGACTTTTACAATTGAACTCTTTAGTGCCTCTTTCACATCTAAAACCCTAAGTATTAGATATGTATAAAGAAAATTGTACTTGTTTTAATTGATAATGTAAAATCTTCTTGTAAATATTGTATTGTTAATTCTCTGCTATGAAAAAGGGCGCTCATGAAAAAGAGAGTCTCGTACTCTCATTGGGCCTTCCCTGTATAAATAAAGATAATAAATAACTAAAGGCTGTATGTGTATATGAGTTTTCGGTCCGAATTCTACCCGTGTGCTCCGACACCAGGCCAGCTCGGAGACATAGTCCCACCACCGTGTCCTGGGTCTTCCACGAGGCCATGTCCCACTAGGACATGCCTGGAACACCTCCCGCGGGAGGCGACCAGGAGGCATCCGGAACAGATGCCCGAGCCAGCTCAGCTGGCTCCTTTCGACGTGAAGGAGCAGCGACTCTACTCCGAGCTCCTCCCGGGTAACTGAGCTCCTCACCCGATCTCGAAGGGTGCGCCCAGCCACCCTGCGAAGGAAACTCATTTCGGCCGCTTGTATTCGCGATCTTGTCCTTTCGGTCATTACCCAAATCTCATGACCATAGGTGAGGGTGGGAACGTAGATCGATCGGTAAATCGAGAGCTTTGCCCCGACTCAGCTCCCTCTTCACCACGACAGACCGATACAGCGACCGCATCACTGCTGTGAACAAGATCCCGAGATACTTGAACTCCTCCACTTGAGGTAAGGACTCCCCACCGACCTGTAGAGGGGAAACCACCTTTTTCCGGTGGAGAACCATGGCCTCAGATTTGGAGGTGCTGATCCTCATCCCGGCCGCTACACACTCGACTGCAAACCGCCCCAGAGCGTGTTGAAGGTCCTGGTTCATCAGAAACATGTGGAAGCATAAATGCAATGACTGGAAGTACGCTTGGAACGCCTTTAGAACTATTGTCTGCTAATTTATTAACAATAGTTTCACCTGCAAAGCCTTCGGAATCAGGATGATCACATGCACCCATCACACAGTGTATTGCCTTCAGAGAGGAGAATGGAGTCTACAAGTCAGGTCCAGCTGACTAAAGGACAGCTTAATTAGCCAGGCTACCAAGAAGCTGAACTCTCTCTCTGCCCTCCCTGTGTTTCCACTGACTTTCACAAAATGTGGTCCACTCCAGCCCCTCAAAGACACCGAACTAAAACTTTGAGTTTCACGTTTTCTGTTACACATATATTGCTTATTTAAAGGCACACTGTGTAACATTTTGTACTATACTGTAATACAAAACATATACTTCTAGTGACACAGAAATGCTAATTCTTCGGTGGGTAATCAATGCTTTGGATGAGGACCTAACCTATTTAAATCTCATGTTTGGCTGCCTTTAGTCAACAACTCCAAGGAGACGAGCCCCTTTCTCTGCAAAGTTACAGTCGGGTTTTTTAGGAAAGGTGTGCCTCTCACAGCAAACACACAACAATAAAACTGTCATAAAAATAGAAATTAAAAACAAAAAACTTGTTGGGTGAAATGTTACATGGTGTGGCTTTAATTTATAATATTCTTGGAAAATATTATTAATATTATATTATTATTATTATTATCATTTATATGTAGCTGTCTGTCCACTAGTTCACTGAACACAAAACACCCAAAGGCAACATGTTTAAGTCTGAGCTTTTAAATAGCACAGATGAATTCAGAATTTGGCTTCAGTCCACGCTCTGCATTTAAAGTCAACTCTCAAGGCCATGGCTGGATTACAATGCCGGGATGGTGCCTCCCACGTTCCATTAAAGCTCCAGCCCCGGAGGAGTGGAGTGTGCTGGCCAAATGAGGAGGGTTCTCCCTTACGGACCGAGCTCTCCAGTGGACAGAGGCATGCTGGGTAATCGGGAGAGTCGAGACGTTTCCCGGCGGGCCGCTAGGTCGCGGTGCTTTTAAGAAATAATGAATTAATAACACACTCACAGTTGTGCTATTCCAGGCCTAAAGGCTTTAATTGGGCTGCCATGGGCTGCTGTTGCAGATATAACGCAATTGTCAGGTAAATCAATCAAATCAAAATCAGAAAGAATTTTTGCATTAAACTTTTCATTGTTGTGGCAGGGAGATACCATTTGACTTTGCACCAACTCAGAGGGGTGTTTAAGCAAGGTCAAGGTCAAGGTCACCCCTCTGAGTTCAAGTTGGTGCAGTCCAATCCAGCGGAGACAAGTGTCCGTGCGAGTAAAGAGGGAAAAAGGCAAGTGAAAGGTAGAAAAAACGGACAAATAATATATATTTGTATCTGCATAACTTGGTGCTGATTGTGGGGTTCTATCTGGCTCAGACTGTGTGTGCAGCGGCCCATGTGAAAAGAGAAAGTGTCAGCCCGCCCTGCCAGTGGATTCAGGGCAGATCGAGGGAGGTCACCAAAACATGCCGTGTATTTGCACCCTGTCACCCAGCAACCTGCAATGAGTACGATAATGGGACCAGTTGTGTTCCCTCTTGCCGGTTGGCGGCGCCACAAGTATAAATGGCCCATCTGACCTCAAGCACTTCCTGCTTTGTGTGCACTGAGGCTCCGATCTCAGGTATAGACCATTCAAACCAGTTTATTAATACCATTTGAACAGTAGAGCTAATCCATTGCTTTAAAAAGAGGCTTCTTTTAGAGCCTCTGAATAGCATGTTCAAACGCCGGCTCCCCTCGCTCTGTATGTCCACCTGGCTGTGTGTGAAGGTCGGCTGTAGTAACAGTTTGAGTCCATCGTTAGCTCGGCCGAGGTTAATTTGTTGCTTGTGTTTAGCCTGTGGTGCAGTTGGTTGCCATCCCACAAGTGTCAAGCTCTGATCTACCGAGGCAGGGAATGGTAGGTATCTTCATGGCCACTCATCCTCATTTCAGGTGCAGCCAAGCCCATTAGCCGCAGCCCTAAGCCTTGCTAGCTCTCATTCTGAAGTATTCCCTGGCTGCTGGAGCCCAGAGGCATAGAGACCACCAACTGTTGCTCTGTCTAGAATGTTACTGATCTGTTGTTGCTCTCTGTTTAATCCTGAGTTACTAAGAACTAAAAGTAGTTCGATTGATGCTGACGCTTATGCTACAACTCAAAGCTAATGGAAAATGGATATTAATGGATGGATATTAATCTGCTGTTTCATTGTTGGCTGCTAGACATTTCTCATCTGCTACTTCATTTCACTGCTTAGTATCAGTCCTTGCAAAACACACATTACTACAAGCCACTGACTACAACCAATACTTTCCCATTACCATACAATTGGCTGTGGTCTCCCAGCCATATGGAGCGAAACATTTTTTTGGTTTCAAGTGGAGCTATATTGTTAAGTGCTCAGCTCTCCAGCAGACAGAACATTTGGCAGTGAAACAAAAACACTAACATCCATACACAAGTTACAATAAACAAAGTGACAAGTAAATGTTCGACAGGCCTCTGATGTCCTGCAACGGAAATTGGTGTGATTTAATTTCAAAAAACCTTTAGATATATTACAAAAATAATTGTTTCATCCTTGTTCTTTTTTGCTGGCAGCTCTTCAGAACGACTAAAGAGAACATTTGGTCTTTTTTTAAGTCTTTTGAAAAAGCAGCACACCTTTGTTTGTTTGCTTTACCGACAGACAAAAGCAGCTTTGCAAATCTACATGAAGCTAATGTGACAGCCACCCAATTCGTCTCTGCACATGGTGATTATTTTGTCCGTTTCCACAAGATTTAGAAAGTTCTCGCTGCGTATTTTCTGCACTTCTTTGACCCAGCTATTGGCCACAGGAGGAGAAAGTGGAGCACTCAATAAGTTTTTAATGTCACGTTGATAAATTTGACCTTTGCGGGGAGTCTATAGTGGTTTGGTCCCTATATACTGGGATTATTAAGCAAATTTATCATGGGAGAGCGCTGGGTTGTGTTGGTGTTGGGGGAGAAATCAGTGAAGGCGGGTCATACATTTTGACTGCTTAGTAAATCACACCTCGAAGTTCAGCAAAATTATCATTGAAATAGACTTGGGAATATAACTCGAGACTGACTGTTATGTTCAACTATGTGCTTGCTGAAAGAAGAGGCTGTTTTAGCAGATGCCCTGCCTGTAGTGTAAATAAAACACCTTTTTCTTGGTCAGTTTGTTGATTCAGTGATTAATGAGCAAATGCAAGTCATAAAAAATTCTGAAAAAAACGTCCCACTGCATCTAGTTTTGAACATTGCCTGTTGTCATTTAATGACATACAGAAGATATTCTATAAAAGAATATTTAAAGAAATGTTTTTCATAACGCTTTTACAAATCCCACCACAACAAAACATGTTTCCATTAGCAAAAGTCAAGTCATTTATAAATTATGAACCTATACACTAGCCTGGCCATCCAGAATACATGCTTTTCCTATTCTCTGCAAAGCTGTATAGTCTGGGATCGGGGGAGATTTCTTTGAATTCCTGATGGGTGTGATTGACAAGTGCATTAACCAATTTACAATAGCTTTGGCCAGTAGAGCTGAGACTAATGTGAACGATCCACGTCATTTTTGCCACAAAAACTGAAGGATAAGGATCAACATACGTTTGGAATGGGACGAAAATACATTCGATAGATGGACAAGAAGAAAAAACTCGAAGAGAAGATGAAGCATCAACATCTATTTGCTGGTACATTCTTGCAAATATTTTACTTGTGGTTAATTCGGTCTTCCTGTTGTGACAACATGCTCTGTGATTGGATCGATAAAACTTTTTGAGATTTGATTGACTGTTAGCAAAGTTCCAGGCGGTCCTGCGTTTGAACAGATACAAAGAGCTGGAGTGGATGGATGGCCAGACAAAACCTTCTGTAGATTGATTTTCTTGTTCAGCGGAGAGCGTGCCAGGGCAAAACTCTTTTCATTGCTTTCGGTACCTTGCACTTGACGCATATGGTAAATAAACTTGAACTTGAAATTACGCTGGACTCATCAAGTCTACGTAGAAATGTGGGAAGCCTTATGGGAGCTAAAGGGAAAGAGCTGGAGAACGATTTGCTATTTGCTCCCAACCTACGCTAGAGACTGCCCATGTACTCCTTGCAACGCTCAGAATCATATAAAAAGATCTGAACGGCAGAGATAGCACATATTTGGGTTGCTTCCCCATCCTTTTACACAAGAGGTAACAAACATGCAGCACTTCACAGTCTCAGGTCCTGCCTCTGTAGATACAAGCCCATGCTCCTGCAAACTGGGCTGAACCGTGGACCAGTCTCCGCTGCTCCAGATGTGATTCCTCAGACCCCCGAGCGGGAGATGGATGGAGCCTGTCTTACTGCAGGTAATCCGATTACGGGACCATTAATAAAACATCTTTCATTAGGAGCTTGTATCAATCCGCTGTCAACATCAAGTGGTACACCCATCCAACACTGACAGACTGTTGGAGAAGCTGAGGGAGGAAGCGACTGCACGGCCATGTCCTTGTGAAGCGTTTTATTACATCGCACACTCTATTGATTATGCTTTCTTGACAAGCTAATGTGCAGCGGCAGAAGGGGAGGGGTCAGCATAAAGTTTATGTTCATCATCGATTCTGCAACTTGGTTAAGTACATTATGTGTATTGTGTTTTTAATGGGACAATCCTAAGAAAAACTGTATTGTCAGTGACACAAAGCGAAAAAACGTGATAGTATTCTGTGTGGATCCTCACAGAATGATACTTAATTGCTGTCCCGTTTTATATACAGTGATTAAATGAACACTGGGGCGGCAACAGTGCAGCGCAATGGACTGAACATTTAACAATTGGAACGTCGCCTGCCTGAATACGACACTTCACCCCCATTGCACATTCCAGTCACAGCAAAAAGGCATTCTGCTCAAACAAAAGGGCCATCACGAACATTCCCAATCAGATTGAAAATGTCATTTTGAGTTGCTACCAAACTGCGAAGACTATACAGTAACTAAGGTGGTACAATATCTTTCTCAAACAACAACATAACCTGCCTCCATGGGGTCTTATTACGCTCAAAATCTGCCAACCTTGTAGTTTGGACGTCAACAAACGCTTTGAAATGCATGAGATACCATCCTCTCTCAAATGTTAATGCTCCCCGATGTGTTTATAATGTACTCAGTGAAATGAATCTGGATTTTAAAACTTAAATTGCAAGTAGTTGGAAGAGCTCTGCCGCAAAACTGCAAAATGATGAGGGTAGATGTTTCCTTGACAATGCTATAACTGCACCGCAGCAGAAGGGGAGGGGCCAGTGCATTGTGCGCTTACATCATTGATTGTCTCCTCGGGTAAAGTAAATTATGCAGACGTTCTTAACTTCATTTAAATTTTGACGTTATGTTTGCCCACATCTTTTCATGCCTTTCACCTCTGCATCGCCTTATCCTTCCTTCATCAGCAGCCTCCTCTTGAACTGAATGCTTTCCCTGCGGCGGCCTGACAATAGCCACACAGGCTGCGGATCCCACTGGGCCTTCATTATGACGGACTGTATTATGTAAAGCACTTAAAATGCCTAATTATGCTCCCTGCCCGGTGCTATTTCAGCTCCTAAGTGCCGCAACCCTCTGAATGCGGTCCTCTGGGACATTTCACTCTGAACTATTTTCTTATGTATCACTCTGTGCCGTATCTTGAAATGCAAACACCTTTTTATTGAGAAGGCGGTGAAGAAAGCATGTGACTCCTTGGTAGAAATTCATCATGTGGAGGGAATGAGTTGTGTATTTTTGTTCGAAATGAATTAATGAAAAATCCTTACAGATGGAATTTGCAAAAAACTGTACCTTTGTTCCCTACACTGAAATCAAACCTTGGTGGGCAGATGATTCAAATGATTGCATATATAATTACGTGTAGTCACAGGGTTATAGATACAAATAAACAATGCTCAACATTTCAGAAAACTTGTTGCAATGCTGTTTTCATTGTGATTCATTGTTAGTGACAACTTAATGGAATTTGAACAAAGCATGTAAGACATGAACTCCTGATGAGAGAAACTGTAATTTAATCTTCACCTGCATAGGCGCTGATTTAGCCTGGTTTTACCATACCCTCGTACTCATTGCATTTCATACAAGGGTCTGGACTTTCACAATTGAGCTCCGTTATCAGGTGGGAGGGGTGAACTCCTTTGAAACGGTTGGATCTGATTTTTCGCTAGCGTTTGGTCGTGACGTAGTGAGCCGAGTGAGTGAAGCAGCTATCTGCTATGCTCTTGGGAGCATTCCTTGCACATTCCAAGGCATCAATTTTAATTTCTGGACATTTGAGAGCTAAGCCAGAATGGATTGAAGAGCTTCCATTTCTTTCGTATCCGCCGCCATTGCCAAACTACAATCAGCAAATGCGGCGCAAATGCTTGACGTCACCTACAAATTGAAATTCAACCGATGTAATGCGGCCACTGAGATCAAACCCAGACGTACATGTAGGGAAATTATAATTGACCGGAGTTTACCGATAGCTAAGGCCAGGCTAGCTTTGATTGCACCGTAACCCCATTTCGAACTGAACTTTTTGTGTATACTGTATATGCGCATGTGGATGCTTCCGTAACGGCGTCTACAAGAAAGCGTGCGCTTGATTTTCACTCTTTTGCAGGTGGAAGGTTTTCTGGTGCAACTTCAGGACCAACCAGCTGATATTTAGCTGTGCATGTGACAGCTGAAATTACTTTAAGCTCTTCACTTTTCATTTATTTCTATAATGATGACGAATCCCTTATTAATATTAAGTGTAATTGCATACCCTTGGTTTGTGTATGTGATGTAATATCAAAATAAAATAGATATCCTCACAGTTGTTGTTTCTGGCATTGACAATCAAATTCCGAACAATATAGTGTCGGGACCAACCATCACCCATGGATGAAAAGCTATGACTCAAAGAATCAGATGTAAAAATAAAATAACATTTATAACATACAATAAAATAAAATATAAGAATAAGCTCATAATGTGATCAAAGGTTTACATGTTCTGACCGCCTTCTTAGTGATGTCACAATTTTGAACGCGTGTCATTGGTTGACGCGGGTGTCAATCAAAACAGCTGGTCATTACGCGCCTATGTCAAAATTATGATCAATAAATGTTTGTTTTTTTACCCTTAAATGGTTGTGCAAGGAGGTGTTTCAGGCATGTCCTAGTGGGACAAGGCCTCGTGGAAGACCCAGGACACGCTGGTGGGACTATGTCTCCGAGCTGGCCTGGTGTCGCCTTGGGGACCCCCCAGAACTGCTGGAGGAGGTGTGTGTGGATCGGGAAGTCTGGGCATCTCTGCTGAGACTGCAGCCCCCGCGACCCGGCCCCGGATAAAGCGGAAGAAAATGGATGGAAGGATGGATGGATGGATGGATGGATGGTCATGCGTGGTAAACCTAAGGACATGTATATCATCGCTGACGCTTGGCATCACTTTCACCAAAAGGACTTGCGGAAGAAGCGGGAAGATACGGAACCAGCCTCCATGGGACTTTCCCCCACAAGCTCCACAAAGACTGCTCAGGAGTTTATCGGATCATGCACTCAAACAAGACCATGGCAGAGTGGTAGCTGCACATTTGTGGGACTTGTAATGGACTACTCGTCCCACGAAACAGCGAAACTTGTTTGTACTTGTTTGCACTTATATATAAAATAATTTTGGCTAAGAGTTCAATTTGCAACATTCAATCCCAATCTATCAATGTGTCTGTGAACATTGATTATCATGGAAAACGTTACATAAACAACACAAGTAAAGCAAAAGCAATGGCATGGCTTTGAGTAGTAATAATAAAAAAAAAACATGAAAAAAAAAACACCATCAGCTTCTTCCCCAGACGTAACTGGACCAGACTTCATGTTACAAACTTCTCAAACATCAGAGACAGCACTACTGCACGCAGTATAAGACATATTGTGTCACGGCTGATTGCATCTAAACATGATTTGGCCATTTCTCGAGCCCCTGAGCACAGCTTCATGTGGGCTTCCAGCTGAGACTGTGCCATTCTTTTACAGGGCCAACTAATGGCCCGGCCAAACACAGCCGAATATTTTCAAAAGCCTTTCCTATTGAAGCATAACTAAACACCACCAACCATTCATAGCCAAAAAACAACCACACATTTGGGGGATTTAAAAAAAAATTATTATTATTATTTTTGTTGACAAAAAACAGATTTAGTTCATGATTCATTTGAACAATTTCACTTTCGTTTTGTTGTAAATATAAATGATAACCAAAAAAACACAGAGGAGGACTTTGTGTATTCATCATGTTGCATCTGTCATTTCTGGTCTAGCCCTGAATGGTGGCAGCTCTGAAGTCACACATCGCTATGAAGATTGACTGAGTTTGTTTGTTGTTGTTTTTGTGGTGCTAACATTTTGTAATAAACCTATGAACTTGATCTCACAACAAATGTCCAGTGTGTGACTCAAAACCACTGTCAGCCCAAACTCTTCCTTTGTTTCAGAGAGGTCACACCATCCTTGATTTACATGTTGACTGAGCAAACAGTAAGTGTAAAAATGAAAACTGAAATACTATACATTACATATCTGTGAACCAGCCTATATGCAGACCAAGCAGCTTCTTAGGACCCCGAGGCCACCAGGGCCCCCCCAAGAGTGCCCAAGTGTTTATTGCAAATAATAATGGGCTGTATTGTGTAGAGCTAAAAATTGGGCCCAAAAAAATCAAGCCCAACTCAACAAAAGAAGTCAGAAATCAAAAGTAATAAAGATTTAAAAAGTAAGCCCAGTTAAGGGAACAACTACTGAAAAGGGGCGTTAACTGTTATTAAGCAGACCACCATTTTCAAGAAATATGGGAAAGAAAAATGATCTATCTGCTGATGAACAGTGTGAAATAGTTGGACTAGGTATGAACACATTTTTTCCTGAAAGATTAAGCTTAATCATCGTACTGATAAGACATTTGTGGCTGATTCAGAGCACACATAGGTTTGTGCAGTGACGGCTGCAGTGGGCCCAAAAATACATGAATACTCATTTTCAGTATTGAGAACAACAGTCTTGTTCTCTGCTGAGCGCCGTGTAACCCTGGATGGTCAGATGGATGGAGTAGTGGATGGTTGGTGAATGGCCACCATGTCCCAACAAGGTTGTGACGTCAGCAAGGAGAGGGCGGAGTCATATTTTGGCCAGGAATCATGGGGTGAGAGCTAGTCGGTTCCCTGAAGGTGTGAAAATGATCTCTGAAGTTCTCTCTCTGGAGTTTCTGACTGACCACTTTCTTCCATGGTACAAAATGAAGAGACGTGCTTTCCCTAAAAAGAATTGTGATTATTGTTGGGCGCACTGCAGCCGTCTCTGCTCATCAGCATACAATGAACAGTTTAGGGGAGGCCGGATAGAAGGTTTATGCACAACTGCAGCCTCTGGAGGGGCCTACACCTTGATGTTCGGGAGACTCCAGAGGCAGCAGCAGCTTCAAATACCTGTTTGCTGCTTTATAGAAGCTGTTGTATTAATCTGATGCATATGTCTGGCAGAAACCGTCCTCATTGTGCCTTTATCTGCACAAACACAAATCTCTTAACAGTACGATGATTACGCTTAATCTTTTGTGAAATATTGAGGGTTTTCAAGCCTAGTCCAAGGCATTTAACTATTTCACACTTTACATCAGCAGAGAGATCCCTTTTTCTTTTCTGTATTGCTTGAAAATGGTGGTCTGCTTAATGATGTGGAACGTCCTTTTTCAGTAGTTTTTCCCTTAACTGGGCTTAACCTGAAAACTAATCATCACAGGCGTCTGAGATTGATGTCAGGGATTCAAAGAGCCCCGAGACACAATACCATCCATGAGTGTCATTGAAAAAATATTTGTTTTTACCTTCATGGCACTGGAATACAATTTGCATATTAATTGTTAACGCAGTGTAATGTTTCTGTTACATTCTTATATTATCTACCTGGGAAATTGCTTGAATTAGGTCATAAACGGACTGTCTCATCACCTCAGCTGGGCAAGTGAATGAAGTGTTAATGACGCGGCTCATTATCTGCACATTTAATCACCCCCTATTTATCTGCTCATTTACGTAGCGTCCTGAGTTCATTGTTCTAAAACAAACAGTGACTCCTAATGTGAGGAGCAAACAGTGTTTGAGTAGCCCAAGTTGATTTTAGACCTTTTGTTGGCCATAGAACAGGGGGGTTGAACTTGTTTGGGTCATAGGCCGAAATTCAGCCCCCACGGTGGGTCGCGGGCCATATATATTGTAAAGGACTGTGGCCTAATAAATAATAACCACTTACACTTATTGCGCTTTATTAGCTTGTGCCACACGTTTCTCAAAGTGCTGCATTTACATATAGTCATTATTCATCCCGCGGGCCTTGCGTTTGACACATGTGGCGTAGACTTAGGCTGTTCATTCAAAGGCTCAAACTATCAATAATTTTATAAGGTCACAAATATACATTTTATCACGTTGTAATATATATATAATATAATAATGATGCCAGATGTTTTCTACCTTGTGCCTTATTGTTGGTATTTTAAACATAGTAAGTGGAGATGATGACAGCTGTCGTGTGGTGTGTGGAATGTGAATCATCATTTGAGGGCCCTAGAGTCAAATTGTTGTGAACCATATAAAACACAGAGTAATTTTTTTTTTTTTTTACAAATTTGTTTTCTAAGTAATTTACACAGAGGCCAAACACAATGACAATCTTGACTTCATTTTTTTAGTGCCAGTTGAATGAAATGAGCTGTGAAATGACACTACCATTGTCAAGGAAAACCATCTATTTCCCGTCTTTTCAAGCCTGTCCGTCCATCTCACCTCGGAGACGCCTTATCGGGTAATTAAGGCAGAGAATAGCGCTTTAATGACCCGCACATCCACCTGGTTTAAAAGCAGCAGAATTAAAGATGCTATCTGTGTGTGTAATAAGTGCTGGAGGAACTGTAATAGCTTCATTTGGGAAACGTGAGCTCCCAAGTCATCTTTAGGCCTATGCTGAATTGGTTCGTTCATACGACACCATATCATTCTAAAGGGGCTATAGTTAAACATGGTGGAGGACAAGCTATAGATTTGGCCGGAATTAAACCCTACCACAAACATTCACATTACGGCTGTGAAATGAATTGAATTTTAATCTAATCATGATTTTAATAAAGGTCGGTCACGATAATCGCGTGGTGCGTTTTAATCGCAGCGCCTGGCAGGTCTATCCCAGGGAAACACTCGGCCCAAACAAACAGGAAGCACAGGATGGCACAAAGAGAACACCTGGTGATTTTACATGTAAAATCAGCCACAAAGCTGCGCTAACTCATCTTAGAGGAAAACTATCAATCGCTATTTGGACCATGTGGATTTGTTTTGAAGCTGCCGCGGTGGATTAGCTGGACTTCTAACAGTGAATTGTAAGTCTGATCGTCTTTTTTAAATGCATGGTTTACTCATTTCACTGATTCTGACATTCTTCAAACATTCCAATTTTTTGCGTCTCCTTTGCAGATGTTTGTGTGTTGTTTGGCCAGGTGAAGGTGAAGGTGAAGGGGCTGGACTGTGTGGAGCTTATTTTTGCTGATGAGTTAGCTGCAGTTTTCAGTTTGGCCACAGCATCTGTTTACATGCTCGTCCAGGAAAGACCATATTTATTGTTTTTTTCTTTTAAACAAAACAATCGAATCAAAAATCGAGATCGATCAATATGGGGAAAATAATAAGGATTTTTTCTTTTTCCAGCCCTAATTCACATTGTTGCATGTGCTTTAGTACCAATGTCAGTATTGTCCTAAACTCTTGTTGGCACATTTTGGGAGCATTCTCTTTTCAGTGTCTCATCTAATACAGGTTTGTTACAAGATTCAATAGGAGTCCAACAACTTTACTTCATAATCCTCAGGCTCTGTTTGCCTTGGGCTTCCAATTCTCTTCCCCCATGTGTCGCTGGGAGATTCTCTGTGTCGATGCCAAATCCAGTTGCATTTCAACACCTAAACTGCACAATACCCCTTCCTGAATTGTTATTGTTGGCAAAACATCCCCTGCGGTGTGTATCCAATGAGTTCATGAGAGGTCACTAGAATTCTTTATCTCCGTGTATGTGTGGACACATTTCTGCTGCAGGAGCAGCCATGGCTCTTTCACCTGCTCACAGACTCAGAAATAGGAAGCCCCTGTCGCATGTGTCTGTCTGCTCCAAAGCTTAAGCCTGGTTAGGTGTTGAGATTCTGTCACATGCCGAAAATTAACACAAACATGATTCAGTTAAACTTTATTACTATGAGCAGCCTGCCCAAGACTTACCATCGTAGGTTTAAACATGTCTCATGCATTTTTATCTATGTTGATTTCATATGTTTTTAAGTAAAGAAAAAGCAGGTGCAGTTAAGTTTTTCTAAGTGAATTTGAAGTGTAGAGAAGAGGGCACTGTCAAATTTATCATGACTACAAGGAATGCCGGATCAGAGGTTCCACGAGACTTTTTTCTTGTCGGCTACTTTGGCCGGCTGGGTCGTGAAATGTCGGCCTTTCACAAGAATTACCAGCCATTAAAAAATCTATAATGAACGTGGCTTATTATCAATGACAATCTTCATTTAGACAGAGCATTACATGAGTGCTTTACTGGGTTCAAATACACGGCTATTCCTAATGAAAGAATTAAAGAAAAATGCAGCAGCTCAAATCCAAACATAAAGTTGTGCGTGTGGAGACGGTGTCAAGCGGACGTACTCATCTGCACTTTAACTCAGACAGAACATATCTACGACCAAACGCTGTTCAGATCTGATCGCATCAACGGCACAGCGAGGGCTGGGCTGTAGGATGCCCTTCCGCGCTTTCACGTGGCTTCAGTTGTAAAATAATGATTAAGTCTCTCACCGCCGAAATATTATGGAGGGACAAATCGACAGCACTAAAGTTATCAAACGTCAGTTTCGAGCGATTCTACACGGACCCAGCTCTGAGCGAATCCTAACACCGGTAACACCAAGGCAGTCCGGCCGAGGGGAGCGCCTCTAAACCCGGCCACTCTCTGAGTGGCTCCAAGACTGGTAACTAAGCCGATACGGCCTGCACAGAGTGACCGAGGGAAGTGCCTCTAAACCCGGCCACTCTCCCAGGAAGAGCTGCTGTGAGAAAGTGCGTTGTTTAAAGAATATCCTATATCCTGAGTTCTTAACACACTTTTATAAAAGTAAATGTATCTGTAGTTTGCCATTTTCTTGGAAAATGTGACGAAGCACGAAAAGAAAAGCCTTTCATTTCCACCGCCACAATGCGCTTTGTTAAATGGGCTAAGGGCGTAAATCGAAACTTGTATGAAAGAATATTAAACCTTTTTTAATATTTAATATTTATATTAATATTATTTGGGTCACTGAAGAGAACGATTCAACTCTTTAGTCCAGTCCAGGTGACGATAGCTCAATATCTAAAATAGAATATTCCTGGATGACTGAAGGCCATACAAACAGGCCTAATATGACTATGTTTTTTTTCCAGGTTAGTTCTTACCATATGCAATATTCTTTACAACCCTGAGAAGTTGCTATCTCAATGTTTTGCTTGAAGCCTCCACATTTGCTGGTCCATCTCACTAATCGTAATTGTCCCAGTGTTGACAACACACCGCAGCTGCCCATGTCCTGTATTTAAGCAGATCTCATAAGCTTCTGTTTGGTGTCAGCCCCAGATGAAACTGTATCTGATGTACAGAGTCCTGGAACAGACATGCTGAGGTCTGCAGTTGCCCCATTACTGTACGTTCCACATCAAAGCCACAAAAGGGTGCGTTTGATGCTGATAAGAATAGCTTAAATGTTTGCTGACCATGGACTCTACATGTCTATTGCATTACTCCAAGGTAAAGTATGTGGTTGTTTGAGTATATATCTCTTACAATTGATCATCAAACAGGCCTCCAACTGTGGCCTCCAACCACTACCAAACGTCGCTATGATCCACCAACGCGCTGGAAACCAAACTGTACATGGACAAAAGAGTAGCGAAAGAAACGGCCTTCAAAAGCTGCGGAGGCAAAAGAGCTATCGCTTCGATCTGACGGCGCTCCAGAGATTTCATTGAAAGGCAGTTGTGGTCTATTGATCGGCCCTTGATACAGCCCCCTCTCTCTCTCTGCACAGTGTTTTGTGCGGCTAATCAGGGGGTGGAGCTTGGTCACTCGTGGAAGTTCGTCATTGAATTGCTGCTCCTCAACATCAAGAGGAGCAGCTGAAAAGGCTTGGGCATCTGCCAATTTGAGGAGGTGTATCAGGCATGTCCCACTGGAAGAAGGCAAGACCCTGGACGCTGGTTGGACCATGTCTATAGGCTGGCCAGGGAACAGGTTCGGTTCCCCCTGGAGGAGAAGGAAGAGGTGTCTGGGGTGAGGAAAGTCTGCTAACTCTGCGACCCAGCCACAGAAAAGTGGAAGAAAATAATTGGATGGATATTTTAGACCGGAGTATTTTCTTTTTTTGTCTCCTTTGTTGGAAAGTGCTGGAACTGGACTTGGTGCTTTATGAGCCTTAAGATCTCAAATTTGAGCCTCTTTCTTGGATACATGCTCCCAGCCCAATGTTGCATAGTCATCAACCCAAGGCCAAAAAAAAACTAAAGAATACAAAACACAGATATCAAATAAAAAGTCCAAATTAGGGATGTAAAGATTTACCAGCTTTTACGATTACCACGATAATAAAAGGACACGGCAGCTTACCCGTAAGAATTTTAGAAGCCACGGTAAACCTCTCGCGCCGACGGATGAGCTGCTGTACGGCACAAATAGCGCATAAACTCACCGGCAGTTGAGCAAGGCAGAACTCCTTCAGAGTTGCATCTACCCAAAAAATGACAGAAGTCAGCAGTGTGGGACCTCACTGAGCATCCTAAAGATAACCAAGGCGTTGTTATGGACATCTTCGAGATAATCCTCTGCTGTAAATGTCCAAGTCAAGGAAACAAACTGCATTATTCCCAGTAAAGTGTGTCCAAATCTTCGGAAATAGCCGCCACAACTGGCTCTTGATGCAAACAAAAAGCTAATGCGCTCCACTCGGCTTCAGCGCAACAAACAGAAAGGAGAGCACACACAAAATCTGCTGTTCAAGCGAGTCCCGTTAGTCACTTTAGAAACGTGTTTCCACAGTCTGTTCATGAAAACATCTGACAAATAGTCAAGCAGGGCAGCAAGTTTTGATGATTTAAACCTAGCCTAGATTGTGGCCTAATAATAAATTGATAATAATTGTTATAAATATGATAATTATAAAGTAGCAAAGTTGACATTATTTTTTACGTTTTGTATTATTCAATGTATTTCTTTAATGCAACTAGTTTTAAAGCCTTTTTTATTTTTAGAAACAGTGAATGTTTACAAGTTCAAGTATTAAAAAGCATTTTAAATACAACAACTAAAAATATCAGTTCTAATCGTGAATAATTGTAAAATCACAATATTTTCTCTCACAATAATCATTTTGAAATTGTGACATCCCTTGTCCAAATACAACTTAATCTTGATTTTCTGGACATCTTTGAATGGGTGGACAGATTGGTCATGAAATACACTTTTTAATGAAGTCCAGATACAGTACATGTTCTCCAGGTGGTCTTGGGACTAAGTTCTCTTTGTCAGAAAGTCTTATGAGCGACCAATTACTTTTTCACACAAACGGAATAAAGTCACACAAACATTGGCGGAGGACGTTGGTGACAAAGACAGTCGCGGAGACAGATCTGTGTGGAAGACAAAAGGACAGCAGCACGGTCCCACCTGAGCACTGCAGCTGTCAGCCTCACACCAAGTCTAATGAGAAGAACCACTCCTCCGACTTCCCGAGTGCAGAGGGGACAGGGCCGTGGATCCCCGCCCCGTCTGATGAGTACTTCGGCAGGCCGCGTCTCATTCATCCTCCTGGGGTCAGCTGTTGTCTGACGGATGGCTCTGGAGGGACCGCAGAGGGGCGAACTGACTTTTCGTCTTTGAGGGTTTGGTCAAAACGCATTCATACACACGGAGAAGGCAGGATTCAGAGAGATTTTGACCTTGCACTTGACAGCAAACCTAAATGGGTTCATGTGCGATGAGAATGTTTCCATGAAGGAGTAAAAGGGTGAGAAAAAAGGTTGGATGTGATGATGAGAGCGTCCAATTCATCCTGAACAAGGAAATGAAAGGTGATTAACAAAACCTTTAAATCTACTTTATTGTCAGCAAAAGACGGCAGTCAAACAAGTCAACTACATTTAAGCAGCAGACTACTACCTAACAATGCATTTACCCAAAGCACAATGATATGAGAGCACAAAGGAGTCCTTTATGCCTTGCTATGTGAACCGTGGTGTAAACATGGACTCACCCGTCGCGTCCTAGTTTAGCCCACAGACATAATAGTAATAGGCTTCTCACTCCTTCCCGTTTATCACAATGACCACATTCGAAAGGGAAATCATGGCGGACTTACAGACTCCTCCTACCCTGCTCTGATGGGGCATGAGCCTAAAAAGGGCATAAGGGCGGGAGCTTCACTGTAGACTCAGCCCTCGAGTGACGAGTAGTTTGATTGTAACCGCGCCACTAGCTCTAATGCCAACGGCCTGTCAATCAAAAAAAAACTCCAATAGTGTTTACAGAGACCACATGCGTCATGCAAGTTAAAGTAACCAATGAAGAGCCTGAAGAGCAATTCGTTATAATATAAAATTACTATAATAAAGGAAAAATGCAATTTATTCTTTCTTCTTTGTCTTGTAAAAAAAAAAATGACAGGAGGGACTTGGCCCATTGATAACAGCCGTCCCTGGGAGCAGACCTGTGCCAGAATCCACATCGATCAGACCTTCCTGAACTCTTCTTCTGAACTTGCCAGATCTTCTTTAACTGGAGGATTAGCCTATTGTGCATGCTGATCCGATGTTAATGCCCAGGATCTGCTTACAAACAACATTTTCGTAAGGCGCAAGCTCTACATTTTATTTACCGAAATGCCCCAGTATGTTCAGAAATCAGGTTATACACTGCATTGTCTCCCCACTCATAAAACATCATTCTAGGCTTCTGACCTTGTCTACTACAACACCCCAAAGTGGCAGCGTGTCCGATGAGCCGTTCCCCATGAGCAGTAAAGAAGAGAAAAGGGGGTTGGCCGCGATGATGGAACACACAGATTGTCCCCTGATGTATCGGGGACACGGCTCCTAATCGCTCCTGGTGTCACGCCGATGACCTCCGCGGAACCCGGCTCATATTCATCAGCACCGGCTCTCCCCTCATTCGCCACCGCTGCAAACATGATGTACTGTACAGGTGGGCCAGAAATAGAGCCTTTTGCCCAATGAAACCCTCCATCACACTCCTATTCTTAGGCCCCTGCTTCCGGATGCTCTGACCCCATTACCACTGATGTAGAGGTGCTCCAATTGGTGTCACAGGAATCATTTAGGGACATTCTCGTGCCGGGTGTGATACTGCTGAATGGTAAGTGTCCCAGGTTTTATGATTTGGAACCAGTTAGGGCCTCGATTGATCAGATTCATCTTGACAAATCAACTATGACATTAATTAATGGTTAACAGATTGAGCAGTGATCTATTCCTTGGCTGGACCAGCTATGACTGGCTATAAAGATTGAATGATTTGTTTTTGTGTCAGCTCCGCAACCAAGGTGTAAGGTGTAAAGTTGCTGGGGAAAGGCTCCAGTCCACGCCACAGTGATCTCTAACATACAGTGAATGAGCACAACTGTTCTTTTCTAGGTTCAATCAATTTTTCATTCATTCTAGTGGGCAGAAACCTCGACGTTTGACACCATATACTCTGAGAATTTATTTTTCTTGCCTTGACATAACAAGACGCTGGGTTGTCGGCACACAAATACAATACGTCTTAGAATAAAGTCTAATTAAGTCCAGTTTAAAGTGGTCTAAGGGACATCCCACATGAGGCTTTTCTTGTTTGTCCGCTGTTTGTGAATGTATCAGTCAGATAAACAGACGGATTGAGCGAGTTTGGAGTCTTTTACCCTCTGTAGCGGCTTCCTCTTGTTGTTGTGTTTCTGCCCCAGTGGTTTCGCTGCTCCGGACTCATCTGTATGCAGCTGGCTGGTGCTGTGCATGGCCGGCTCTGCGCTCCATGTATCTATTGCGATGCTCCGTGTAGCGTGACTGTAGTCTGTGTATCATCTATCAGGGGACGGGCTAACCTCACTTTAAAAATCATATTCCACTGAATCAGGATTCAATTCCACATTCTCTTCAGGAAAATATCATAATAATACATCTCCACAGGTTTCTACTCAGGCCACTGTCACCGCACCTCCTGACTCATTGCCTGTAATGTAATTTTTCAGCAACGTTTAGACGGGACGGAATACTCCAGATAAATCTCACTTTGTATGAGCAGTTTGGGACGCCTGATGTTGAAACACATAATGTTCTGCTCTGCGGGACGCTTAACAAGACTCTATGATGAGAGGCAGATGCAAAGAGGTGACGCTGCACAATACAATACACTGCAAGTGGGCACAATGGATTTCACTCTATTTAGTGACTCACTTAGGTTTTTATTTTTTTTATTATATATTATCATTTATTTGGTCAGGACAGTGCATGTTAAAAGCACTATACATACACACATTTTAATTTTGTGGCTTCCTCTTTCATTGTTTGCTGTATAAAAAAAAAAAAGGTAAAGGGCCATATTTGGCTCCGCCCCCTTGTGTCTGCATCTCTGGGGCCATAACTTTCGCATACAAATACTGTCAGTCATATTTTTCACCTCTCCGTGTTCAGTGGACTCTCAGCAACAAATTCATGCCCTCCAATTTCAAATCAACAGATCCTAACTCAAACAGCAAGCCCCAATATGTCAATTTGTCATAATTCGTTGTACATATTTTGGTCATTGACAAATAAATGCTATTGTGTAATGTTTTTGGAAAAAATGGTGTTCATTTTTAGACAGGGAATACAATTTTGTGACCCAATATGTCCCTATGACTAAAATACTTAATTTCTGTATAAAAAAAAAGAAGAAAAAAAGTAAAGAATTATTATTATTATTTTTAATTTGGCACAATTTGGCACATAGATTCTGCCTGGACTTTTTTTTTATAAAGCATGTAAAACTTTAGTGTTTTGACCTACTGGCATTTTGTTGACTACAGGGAGCACACATTATATTGATTATTTCCATTTCTGTTCTTATTTGCTACAGCACAGACAGGGAAAGAGCATTTTTAGGTGCAAATATGTGTTTTTCATTCAGGCGGAATTTTGATTTTTCTGTTTCAATCTAATTTTTACTTACAAACTGTCATTTTTTTAAATTATTTTTCACTGAAACAAAAAGTCCCAAGGATAACGTTTATTTTGGTACCAAGATTAGCCATCTACCCCATGTAGAGGCTGAGTTAAACCCAAATAAACACATGTATAGCATTTTGGGGAAAAGGGCCCTAGACAAGAAAGGGTTAATGGACATACGTGAGACATAAATCCATGGGCTAATTTCCATCTGTTGTCCCCCACTTGCACTCTCAAACACACCCATTCATCCTGGTCTATTGTACATCTTTTCAGTGGTAGCAGAAGTCGGAGTGCCCAGAGGAAACCTACGCAGAGAACACTAGGAAATTTAAGGACTCATTCATTTTCAAGATGCAAGTGTTATGAAGAGTCTTATGATAAGATTAGATAAGATAAGATAAGCCTTTATTGATCTCACAATGGAGGACTTCACTTGTTATGTTTAAAGGTTGCAGGTTTAAATTAAGGTTTATGCAACTCTTTCTAATCCAATGCCAAAGTTATACAGAATATAAATACTGCTAAAAAAATAAAATAAAAGGAACACTTGAACAACACAATGTAACTTCAAGTGTTCCCCGTATTTTTTTTTTGAGCAGTAAAACCTTCACATCCACTCACCTCAACATTTAGGCTTTTGAAAACACTTCTGAATAGTAATTTTCACTTTACAATAAACTGACCCCAACAGGTAAATTTGGATTAACCCCACATTTCTGTGCAAAATGAACACCGCTGTTGCAAGGAAAGGGCCCATGAACAAATGCATGTTATTAGCAAGACATGATGTATGGACTTTACTCAAACATGCAAATGTCAACAACAAAATCTCTGTGATGAGGGATCTACATTATAACATGGTTCAAAGCTAAAAGAAGTCGATCAAGCGTTACACCGGCCCTTTAAATCTTTCCCCCTGATTATCTTGACAGTATTTTCCATTGATTTCACCTTTACCTCTAATCAATACGGTGCAATGTACTGTTTCTCCTGCCATTATGATTGATGTATCTTGCACATAAAGCCCTGTTAAGTATAACTGGAAGAACTGGTCTGAAGTCCTGTACCTGCTGGTGTGTCAAGCCCCCAAGGACGCCAGGACGGGACCAAATCCAACCCAGGCACGCCACCTCATTGATCAGTCTCCACCCGCTACCCCTCACTCTGTCCACTGGAGATGTCGTTACCTTGACTCGCTCACGTCAGATACAAACCACCACCGCTCTTCTATGGGAGCCATGTTTGCATTGACAGTCTGCAGACAGATGGTGCTAGACTTCCATGGGCTGTTTGTCTTCATGGGATCAAATGGCCATATCTACCGTTAATTTACACATCCTTGCATCGACTTGTTGTAGAATGGTTGCGTGTAGAAAATCTGCAGAGGTCACGTATTGATGGGACTCCATAGAAATCTGGCCAATGTCACTAGATAATGTAAAGCCATATGAAATGTACTTTGTGAAAGCAGGCTTTTAAAAGACTGATTTTCAAAAGATAATCTTGTGAATGTCATGTTGCTGACTGAGTGATGGACACAGTGTGGCTGTTTAATTTCTTTCTGCCATTTTCAAACTGAAGTGGGTGGAATAGTCATAAATTAGTTAAGTTTTATGATTGTGAAGAATAATTGTGTGGTGCAGGGCTGTTTGTAGCGTGTTTCTGGTTATTGGATACATTTTTCATTCTATTAATTCATTTGCTCAGGGACTGCAGATGGAAACATAGTTTAAGCTAGAATCTTGTGTAAAGCATCTTTAATTCATGTTTTTGCACACTGTCTCGGAAAAAAAACATTATGTGTCAAATGCGATGATCCATTGCAAAGTGTCCTATGGAGACTATGCAGATTTAGAGCACGATCTTATGTTTCGAAATGCAGACTAGACTTTCACGCTGACGGGGAGTGCACTGTGAAGTCTTCAACTCCAAACCTGACACATTAAGTGGGCTGGACATGGGTTAGACAGACACTCATGGCAATGTTATATACAAGATTGGTTCCCTGCTCCCTACACTCTTCAATATCAGCACAGGGGCAGGACCATCAGTATATTCTCTTTCTCTCAGGACATGGAGAATGTTTCAATCACAATAGGATAAATTAACTTTGTAGAATATCCTCTGAGAGCTTAAAGGAATAGGCCACCATTTTAGCATACAGAGATAAGTTCTTACCTTAGCTTCAATGAGTTGATGCGTCCCTGTCTGGTCTTTACGGGTGCACTCAGTCACGCAAAAAGACCAATGTTGTTAGCACTTAGCCTCTCCTCCTCTCCTCATGGACCCTAACAGGGGTGAAGTTTGAAGTGACAAATCGCTCCCACGTTTTCCCTATTTACAGTTATGTGAGTAGTTACACTAGGACTGGACGGTCTGTGATCTTGGCCCGTCTGCTGAGGGATCCTTCGGCCCTGGGTCTCTATAGCCTGTCCGTCCATGGGAGTGGATCTCTCCTTCTGTGGTTCTCCCCAAGGTTTCTCTTTTCTCCTGCCGGGTTTTTGAGTTTTTCCTTGCCGTGCTGGAGAGGCTAAGGACAGGGGGACACCAGCGCCGCTCGTCGCTACCTGCTGCCGACGCTTATTGGACATTATATTTGCCTGGATTCACCTGAACTTTAAATTGTCATATTTATTGCTCTGTTTTATTGCCTTAATGTTTGGTGCAGCCCTGTGAGGCAACTTCTGTTGTGATATTGGGCTATACAAAACCATTAAACTTAAACTTAAACTTACACCATCCAAGTATAGTCACACAAAATTACGCATGTCGATTTTCTAAGCGGAAAAAAAGGGGTACTATATTGTAAGGCGTAATCATACCTTAGGTGCCCTTCAACTTTACTGCACAGATGTCGAAGTGCTCACTACATTACATTATAGCAGTGTTTTTCAACCTTTTTTGAACCATGGCACATTTTTTTCATCAAAAAAATCACGAGGCACACCACCAGCAGAAAATTTTCAAAAATGTAACTCTGTAGCCTATTTTCAGTCGTTCTCATCAAAGTGTCTTGAATAGGAACATTGTCTCACTAGCCACAGTGCCACTGTCACCGCCACCTGCTGCATTCATGCATCACTAATTCTGTTGTCTCAAAAAAATTAGCGAGTATTACATGGTTACTCTTAAAATATTGTTTTAGACCAACTAGGTGAAATTGGATAATTTCCCAAGGCACTCCAGACAATATCTCAGGGCACACTAGTGTGCCACGGCACAGTGGTTGAAAAACACTGCATTATAGCACGAATAAAGACCAGACAGGTACGCATCAACTCGTCTACGCTCAGGTAAGAACATATCTCAATATGCAAAAACGGTGGCCTATTCCTTTAAAAAGGATGTCGCCTAAATACTGAATGAAGTACATGAGGCTTGCGCGACGTTAACGTAAAGAATGGGAAGCAGCAAACACTCATGGCAAGCATGTTTACGCGCAAGATACCAGCCTCACCTGGACCAATGCTGTCATTGCGCCAGGAAAAAGATCAGGCCATAGTGTAAATTATGTGGGATTGTTCTGTAGATGTATTAGCTAGAGTACCTTTGCTCATAAATAGTTATATAGGATCATCCAAATGCATACTGGGTAATCGGGAGAGGTGGGACGTTTCCCGGTGGGCTGCTGTACTTTTGGGCTGCCAGAAAAAGAACTATTAATAATGGACTCTCACAGTTATACAACTAAGGCCCAAAGGCTTTAACTGGGCTGCAGCAGAGCCTGGGCTGCTGTTTTAGAGATGAATAAAGTTACACAAACGTTCTTGCCTTGTAAATCGATCAAATAATGACTGTGTTGAAATCAGAAAGAACTTTGGCATTGCGCTTTGCATTCAGTGCTGGAGCAGGAGATACCACTGGACGCTGAACTGACCCAAAGCAGGGGTGTAAAGTTCAAAACCCCTGCTAGTTCAAGGTGGTGCACTCCAGCGGAGATAACACAGAATTGTCTGCGTGAGTAAATAAGTGGACAGAAAAAAGGCAGGTGAGGAAAGAATGAAAGGCAGCAGTGCAATGTAACAACTCGAAGCTGACTGTGGAGACTGCGTATGTGAAAAGAGTTAAATGCCAAATCACCATTATCCTTATATTTGGTGATGCAACATACAACCGTATCACAGAGGTCTTCCATCCAACTGAGAACAAAAACACAAACAATATGCAAAAGAATGTTCCTATTTTAGTTCCATTTTAGCCTTGTCTGGTACAGTCTAGTATTGTTTTAAGTATTGTTTTTGCATAAGTTGATGAATAAACAAATTGCTTTTGTTGAAATACCGTTGCTCCTTGACCATTTATCACTTGGGCCACAGCATATTGTCTTCCGTGATGTTTGTGAACGCCTTCATCACCTTGTTTTGTAAAAATCAAAAACACTCTTTCCCCTCCCACATGTATTTCACAAGTTACTCGTCTAGCGCTCAGTTTGTTTATTGTGACACTTAACTGTTGTTTCTTGTCACTCAGTTTTCGCACTGACTAACAATGGATTATCATTTTGGCGCAGCTACAGACATTGTCATCCACCGTCAAATAGATTATTAATAGCGTTTGATTCAGGCCACATTCATGGAAAAAATGATGACAATAACAACATATAAAAAAAACTTTGTGGGATAAATAAATACACATGAAAATAAAGAATTTGGGCGAGTAAAAAGGTAATTGCCTGTATTTTCAGAAGCAAAATCAGATTTATGGAAAAATGACAGGTTTCAAACTTATGCGCCCAATAAATCAGGCATGGAATTAGATTAATCGAACAGCATGAGTAGCAACATATTTTGTAACATGTATTCAGCACAACAGCTTTAACATCTTCAGCAATTTTATCTCAAATTCTTGCCCAACTGTCTTGATTCTCTCACAGGCATTTTACGCACTGGATTTGCCACAAGTATGAAAACTGTCGAGCGTAGGGGCCTGAGTGCCTAATGATGAGCATGTATTTTTGTGAAAAAGTCGACATTGTCATCCACTTTGTCTGTAGCTAATGGAACTCATACCCGGTTCTATAGTTAGATAACCAGAGCTCATTTCGTGACCTTTCCCACTCGCAGACTGTATTACTCTCACTCTCTCTGGCAGATACAATGTTTAATGCATTGCGTGACATTTTCTCATTGTGTCCTCCTTGTGTTTCTGACCGACCGCGTGAAACCAATTTTGAGTTGATTTACCTGCCACTGGTCTAGGTCTGGTACAACATGCGATTAATTATGCAATATTTACGTGGTCGCAGCAACGAGGAGAATTGAAAAGCATTGCACAAAAACACCGTCCACTCGGGAAAAAAAAGGAAGATGACAGTATGTTGCACTGAGTGGTGAGCATTGTTGTGTCAATTCAGAACTTACATAGGAGTAACTTATGCCCCTAGAGGCCTTAAGCGCCACTGCAGGTGCTGTAGCATGTTACGTTTTTTTTACTCATTAATTGTCCGTGAGAGTAAATACTACGCTGACAGAAAAGACAAAGGGAGAGAGGGATATTGTACATCCAATTACACAATGGAGATTTTTTTTTCACTCAAATATGGCTGCAAATACTGTTTAAGTGGCGCCAGCCCGCAGTTAGCTTTGCCAGCTAGCATGTAAGCTTCTTCTTCGTGATTCCATTAGTGTGTATTGGGGCCGCCTACCCATAGGCAGCGAAGTTGCAATTGTGGTTTTCAGGCTAGAGACACCAGGGGGAGATGAAAGACCCCCAATCATCCCATCAACACTTGTATTACCCCCAGAGGGACTACGGAAAGGATTTATTACGGTTAACAAGTAACTTACACTTTAAAGTGCATGCATCATTTTCTTTGGTTGGAATGTTTGTAATATTTATTATTTTGCTTCCTTATTGGCAATAGGCAAAGGATCAACCATGAGAAGAGGTACAGAGTTGTCCCAAGCACATGGTCATGCACATGTTTGTGACTCTCTCAGCCACAGTTTGAACGGTTTCTTAAATGTGTGGAGGCTTGTGCATTCCCTCACTGACAGGGCTTTTCTGTTCCAGATCTTTGCACACTGGACTGACAGGACGTTTTGAGAAAAAGGCTGTTCATCTGAGTGGGAGTTCACAATCTCCTCTGACAGTGGCATTATTCCATCAAATTCAGTAAGAAAGCAAAAAGATGAAAACCTCTTGTCCACACTTTAAATACACCTCTTCTTTCCTGCTATAGGACAAGACAGTTAGGGGGTCAGTTACTCAGCATTTGCTCATGCACATTGCACATTCTCTCATTTATGTATCAGATTTGGGGCCCAATACAGCAACACATACCGTTTCAAATTATAAAGCAAATTTAATAGTTGCGTGCAATTTTCCAGATTACAATAGCTATTTAGCCCCTGTCGAGACAAATCACCTCCTTAAAGTGCATTCAAAGGATGAATGATGGATGGATTCAATGTATTGATACAGTATCTTCAAGAGGAAGATGCTAAAACCTTTACATAGCAAAAACAAATTGATCTCGGTGTGAATTAGTTACACTCTAGAGCCTTGGGCAAAAGTCGGTGGGGTTTATTTTATTTGCGCAGAAAACTCAACTGTGCTTTGAACATGTGTATTGAAAGCAAAGGGATTGCTATCAAACATCTCTAAACTTATACTCATGCTGAATATAAATAAAAATCCATGACACTTCCACGAGACGTAAATGGTCTGATATTTAAAATTAGCAGACAGTATTGGCATCAGAGATGACACTATAATACACTTTTAAACTGTCACTTTGCCATTGCTATGTGACTTATCTGACAACATAAAGGCTCTTCCTGATCAACTGTTATGAATCGCTTAGCACATAAAGGCAGTGCCATCTTAGAGTATCTTAGAGGTGACAAACATTCAAAGAGAGCAATATATAGATTTATCACTGTACAGTTTCTTACAATGCATTTGACTTCTATTGAAATAATCAGTAGAAATAAACTGTCCAGACTCATCCTTAACTTTCTTAACACAGCGATTATGGACATACTGTATTTTTTGCCGAGACGTTTCCTGATATTGTCGTTTTCCTCAAACACTATAATTTGATTGAGACTTGACCTCAAACCTTTACAAGATCTCGATGGTTCATCTCTGCCTCATTTTGGCCAGGACCTTCAAACCTCTTCTTTGAGACCGGCTTCATTTAAAGAAATATAATATGGTCACACATACACATTGCCAAAGAATTATTATTATTATTATTACAACATATCCTGAGATGATGAGTATAATAATTATTGTATGGTCTTGTACAATAATGTTTTCAAACATTCAACATTTTAAGGGCAAAACAAAGGGTAAAAAATTACTATAAAAATACAATTTTTGTGCGGTTAAAGCTGTACTAAGTAACTCATGCCCCTAGAGGCCATAAGCGCCACTGCAGGTGTCGTAGCATGTTGCATTTTTTTACTCAATGTCCATGAGAGTAAATTCTACGCTGACAGAAAATACAAAGGTGGGAAATACAAAGAGGGTTTTTGTACATCCAATTACACAAGGGAGATTTTTTTTTTTTCACTCAAACTTGGCTGTAAAGACTATTTAAGTGATGCTAGCCCTCAGTTAGCTTTGCCCGTTACCCTGTTAGCTTCTTATTCGGGGTTGCATTAGTGTGTATTGGGTTCTCTGGGTCGGAGCAGGGAAGTTGCAAGTGTGATTTTATGGCCCGAGACACCAGAGGGAGATAAGAGACCCCCCACACATCCCATCAACACTTGTATTACCCCCAGAGGGACTACAAAAAGGATTTATTAAAATAAACAACTTACTTAGTACTAAATTGAGATGCTTGTATCACAAAGGGAACTATTTTTTGCCTAAGCTTTTCTGCTAGAGCTAGCAAAAGAAAAAGGAAAAGAAAAAAAAAATCAACTCAATTCAGCTTGTATCATGGTTGTCTGCTCCTTCCATGAAAACATTTTATCAGTCTGGAAACACTAAAGAAAAACTTTCCATTTGAAAAAACAAATTTGTTGCGCCCTGAACATCTAACAGAGATCGCTAAAAGTAGCCCATATCAGTCAGTCAACACTGAGCTCAAATGTCATAAATGTGTCTCCTTGGAGAATGTTGTTTTGGGTTAGTGCTTGCCCATAAACTCTGTAAATAAATGATGTGCAGATGAATGGAGGCAGTGCAGACGTGTGACGAGGATCACAGAAAGACGGTGAGCCACCGTGTCAGCAGGCGACAGGGGTTAGCACTGATTAAAACTGCCTCCCTCTTAGCTGTCAGCAAGCACACCCCGCCGCAAAGTGACTCACAAATGGACCGATTAGGACGCTGTGATGTGCAAAAGAGATTATTTCTCTCATAGAAAGTTGCAGCAAGCCAAGGTCAGCATTTGGCTATAAGGAAAATGTAATGCGGAGTTAGCAAGGTGAGTTAATGCTACACTCAATACAAGGGCATGAACCGCTATGAGAGGAAAGTTACATACTTCCAACCCTGTAGGAGATCGGCTAACTAGAACAAGGCTAAATAGAGTCCGTGCTGGTTCATACTGCTAATGGCCAACACAGTCAGCAAACATCAGAGCAAATTAGCATGATGCAAAAGTGCAGACAGACACAGCAACAACTTTGGAGAGTAGTTTATTACATGTGATGAAAAATGGAACTGAGGGCCATGGTGAGGGTTTTTTGGGTGTTTATTAGTCAGGTTTGTGAGATTTCATACATTTTGTGAGATTTCATACAGTCATACAGTATGACTGAACATCCAGTGGACTTTTTATGATGTAGGCAGAGATGAACCTCCAGGACTCGGTGGTGTCTCTTATGAGATTCTTTAGCCGAGAGATATATGACTTATCTCGGTCTTGTGTCACTGCTTTGAAAAGTCAAACTTTGCCCTCTGGACTTATAGCTATCGCTGGCCAATGACCTATTGACTTTCAAACAAATGTACTAATAACCCAGTCGTTGCTTAATCTGTCATGGGTATTTGACTGCACCATAGAATTTTGTTTACACTTTGGCATCACTGAGCCTTCTATTTGTAACTATTGATACACAACTTTGTATATACTTTGTATCAAAGAAGCAAACAATAGTTTTAGATACCGGAGGGACCACCATGTATCCTAATGGAAAATACTGCTGCAGGAGAAGCTCCTTCTCTGAATGTGTACAACATACAACAAGGCCGTTTCTTTTTTTATGGGGCCTCTGTTGCCCATCTGCAGCGAGTTGATCCCTAAGAGGACAAAAGATTATTATTTTAAATTGAGGTGATAGAAAATATGTTAAATGTTTAAAATGAACATAATTTACGTGAAAATAAGTACATTTCAAGCAAACGTTTTGCGACGTCCACAGACATGTGCCTTGTCTGCTCATAGGTAGAAACGGCCCTGCATGTGCAGAGCAAACGTCGCTGTTTTATTTTTTTTGGACTTGTTTTGTAACTTGACTCACCAACACTCGGCCTTAAGCTGCCTCTTAAAGTGCTGATGAATCTGGTTGAACTTGAAACAGGTTTGTACAAACATGCTATTCAGCCTCATATTTGTTTGAATAGGTTTCCGGTTCTGTGCTTTTCTTACCAGGTAAAGAATGTATTCATTAAACATAATTATGTGTTGGCCTTTGCAGAATTGGAGAGAAATGCATCCAAGACCAGATTTTTTCCCCCTGTGTCCTACACAAATACTTTAGGGATCTCATCTTTTCTAACTGAATGATCGACGAGCAGATTGACCAATCTCAAAAAACATGGTCTCTTCATCAAAACAAACTTGGTAACACAACTACTCAAGTAAAATAAAGAACAAATTTAACCACACGTTGGACTAAAAACAACAAAAACAGAATCTTTTACAAAATGAACAGCTGGAGCACTTGTAAGCTGTTCATCGGAGGAGAGAGAAGTTGTCAATTTGGCTTGGAGGAAATATTTCTTCTGCGTAACAGGATACAAATAAATACCTGGTTTAATCACACCATCCTAAAATTGGGCCGTGGAGGTCATTGGCTTTGAGCACATGAACAGATGCTCCTGCATTTGGAAAGAAAGTTGGAGTGGCAGGTTTTTTAGGCCCAGTGAATGATGGTAAGAAAATGAGAATATTATCACAGGGTGATATTTTTAGTCCGATTCTCATTTGTCTGGTAATTACCAATGAATAAATAATAATAATTTGCCTTTGTTAAAAGGCCACAGCACAAACTCATTTCAGACAGGATTTCTAATGAGAATCAGGTGAAACACTTCAAAAATGGCATGCGGTAATTTTAAGTAGAACTTGCAATTTTGTACCTGGACCCAAATGTGGGTGGGTGTGATTTATCGGTATCTTGTGCATGTGGATTTTATCAATCAATCAAAGTTTATTTATATAGCACTTTACATCAACCCCAGGAAGACCAAAGTGCTTCACAGACCACATCAATGTAATAAGGCTGTATTGTTCTGTGGAATAAAAATGCAAATTTCAGCTATCACACCGGAGAGGAAACTTACATGAGCTACTTGAGGAGGAATAATCCGGTGTCTACAAATTCTACTACTAAATTGGCTCCCAAAAGAGTCTTGTAAAGTGAGGCAATTATGTGTGTCTAAAATATTATTTCCCATAATTCCCTATTTTCCCCTTGCTCTCTCTCTCTCTCTCTCTGTGTGTGTAGAATTCTATGGGAGTATCCAGTTCTTTTAGGAAGGATAACACTGATACTAGGGATGGACAGGTGAAATGGAGCACGGGGCGTTCATATAATGACGGATGAAGGAGAGGGGAGATATTGTTGTGGAGCTGAGAGACTGATGCGCGGATAAAGAGAATGAAGACACCAGAGGACGGGCAGGAGAGACAGCCGCAGGATGACACCACAAAAACAAAGATAAAAAGGTCCGATTAGACTTTATTGGGCCTGTCTCCAACTGACAATGACTTGCTTTGGAAACAAGAATGACGTTGAATTGATACATGAAGGATGTTTTGACATGAACCTGATTAGATTTTGAGGCATGTGGCACTGCTGTCTGTTTGTTTGCAAAGTGGTTAGTGCTCGTGCCTCAATTTATCTGTCTGCACATGACCTTGTGTCACTATTAGTTTGGTTTCTGTTTTCTTTTTTTTTTTTCTTTTTTTTTTTACCATCTTACATTATTGCTCCCGCATTAAAAAACATTCGTAAGAGAGTTTATGGGCCCAATGTTTTGTTTCGAAACGCAGACTATAAATGTGCACTTTGTGATCTTGCAGCTCCTCGACTTAGCACATTTAAGTGGGAAGTATGTGGGGTGGAGAAACACTTTTCCCTCTAACCAGACTCCACGGCTGGGAAGAGGCGAGGGGTTGTAAAGGGAGTGGGGGTGAACATGTATCTTTGTTTGGTTTTGCGTTTAAGGCCAAGCGAGTGCCGATCCGTGCCACAGCTGGACAGGCTACATCTTTTTCTCTCAAGACACAAACGTTGTTTTCTCATGATGGGGTTAATATATTTTTAGTTTGACCCACAAGAGCCTATGATGCTTAAGGAAAAACAGAAGGCAGCACGATTTAAACGAGGAAATGAATGTGTCTTTCATCAGCGCACTGCACTCTGTGCTCGTTTTTTTCCTTCTACTGAACAATCTGCTGTGAATAAACAGTCATATGGACCGGATTTAGACTTGACTTTATTTGTATTTGATAGATAACTTTATGGTTAAAATTATTCTGTTTTCATCCCTCGGCGAGGGCACACCCCCTTCTATGAAGCGATGCCGTCTGTATCTATTGCGCCCGCCCCTTTACTTCTTTGCGCTCTACCAGAATTGTCAAGACAACGTTAGTGTTGATCCAAAGCAAAATGAGACAAAAGTGGGCGGGGCTGAATAAGGTGAATAGAACACGTGTTGGTGCAAGCACGTGTTGAACACGTGTTGATGCGTGCGGTCGATGTCCGACCGCAGAGCTGGAGGAGCAGGAGGCTTGTTTTAATGAGGAAAGAACTTAAGGAGGTGATTTTCAGCACATGTTGTACCTGAGCATCATGAAATCAACAAAATGTGAAATTGTGATCATGATATGTTTGGAATTATTACAAAAAACATGCACAAAACAAAACATAAAATACCCCCCGCCCTCCTCTATACATGGAAATGTGTCAGCACAGGTCATGGCCCGTTAACACGGTGCAACCTTATGTAGATCTCTTGGTTTTCCTTTAAAGCCTGTAAAGAGTATTTTTGAGGTGGAGGGTAAATGCACTGATACACTGATAGTATCACCCCAGCTCAGTTTCTAATGTAAGCTCCAGTTACCTGCAAGTCAATAAGTCAAGAGATTTCATGAGTACAGCAATCATTTACAATGAATGAATCAAAAATAAAAACAACTGGAAACTCAAACTTCATTTCGCTTTGCTCCAATTAATAGACTGTAACAGGATCAGAGAAAAGTAATTACCTTTATCCATCAGCCGATCAACCGAGCAAGGCTGCTATATTAATAAACATGCACATATGGCGCCGCGGCACCTTCAGGGAGATATGTATGTTTTCATTTGGAGGAATTTAGCTCCAGCACTAATGAAATATTCACCGATCGATCCCCCGCGGCTGCACCAGGCCCGACATATGGTCATTGTTCCACTGCCTCTTACTCTCTCCAACTCTGTTATGAACTAAAGTGCACTGTAGGGGCCCGCATATTTAGGCTTTCTGGGTATTTGCATTTTAGCTGCAGAAGCGGAATACATTTCAGGGAGCGCCTGCTCCTTTCTCTAAAACTATAGGATGTGATATATGTTCACAGTATTATCAATTAAAGTAAGTAAACTTGTGAAGATAAAAAAAGGTTATGGTAGAGTTATATATATATATATATATATATATATATATATATATATATATATATATATATATATAAATATATATAGTAGATAGCATCCAAATCAAATCCACTTTACCCATTGGACATTTCATACTGTAAACAAAGGTTTCCATGTTTAGCTCCACAGTGCTAAATAAACATGAACAAAATGGATGAATATTTAAAAAAGAACACAGTGAGTACATAATCAATGAAAAAACTAGTAAAGAAAAGAAAATAAGAAAGAAAGAACAATAAAATACTATTTGATCATCGCAAATATAAATCATACATACAAAAGGAGAAACGACTACATGTTGCCTTTAAGCCATAACTTTAGTCATGGTCCTTGTTGGGAGACGAGTGTAACGCTTAATTAATGTGTAATAAGGTTAGGACTTGTATTGCAACGGACGGAATATGACTGAACAGGAAAACCAGGTTCGTTATAGGAGCTTGGGGGAAATGATGAACACGATGCACAGAAATAAGATTTGAAGTGACGTATATTCGAGCAAAAGAAAAATAGTAACACACAGTAACAAATAAATATAAATAAGGCCTTGTTTAAAGTGCACAACAACGACAATAAGGGGGAAAAAAATAACAAAAAAACCCTTATGACCTTTGGTCAAATAGTCTGGTTTTAGTTCTTGTTTTTAGAGTTCAGTTCATACGTTTTTCTTCCAAAACGCACTATTTAGTTTGGTTTACAATCCTTTTATCCAAACGCAAAGTTCAGAGTACGATCCTTGTTCAAGAAAGTTCAGAGTTCAAAAAAGGAAGAAAAATAGAAAAAAGTAATAATCCAACAAAAAGTGTCCAGCGGAGGCAACAGAAGAGGAATGATAAGTTCCTACCAGTGTTGGTTCGTTTCAGCTCGCCACCTCTAGCAGAGGAATTCCTGGGGCAGGGCGCTCAGAAAAAAAAACCTGACCTGAAAACAAGATCAGGAAAAAAACATAAGTTCACCATAAAACTCAGTGAGTAATTTGGTTACTAGTAACATTCAGTGAATTCATTAATACTGAAGCCCAGTATAACTTAAAAATAAATGTAAACATCAAAATAGTTGCGCAACACAATCAAAACAATCAGAAGCTTCATTCATTGTATGAGCTAACGAAACCCTATGCATTTCAATGGGCCGTTAGCATTCTGGTAGCATGTGCAAACATGCATATTACATCTAAACAAAGAGAGGTATCGGCAAACGGCCAATATAGCACACAGTAGTGAGTGTCTACCGTAAGTAGGTGTAGTGACACCGCTGTAGTTGAGGGCCCAACAAAAATATAAACACTCAAAGACAGCGGTGTTAGAGGAACGGCTACCGCGAACACGGAAGTAGCGACTTTCAATTAAGTTACTATTTTGGTAACAACTTTCGTAGATTTGGCGAAGTGCTACGACGCAAAACAGGTTCAGGTAACTCACCGTCGACTTTCGGGATGATTTCTTACGGTTTACGAAGGTTTGGGACGGTTCCTTTGGTGGTTGGTATCGTGCAGCAGTGCGTAGTCGGTCACAGCGGGAGCAGTGGGGCTGACTCGGAAGTGATGACCGTCAGGCACTTTTATGATAGCGCCACTTGTGGCGGAGGGCTGTGGTTACATCATGGCCTTAGGAGACGTGGGTTACAGGGTCCCCTCCTGACCTCATGTACGTCCCTGTACATGGCTGGACTGGAAACGTCAAGATGGATGGCCAGAGATACGAGGGCCCCTATCATCTAGTATGGCAAGGGAGAAAACCTTGCCCAGGCCATCATAGAGCGACTGCATACTTTTCAGCAGCGGACGACCCAATTTGCCATACTGCAGTCTCTCAGGAGGACGTCTGGCTCGTGTTGAGCTTCTTATGGATTGGTCAGCGCCAGAGGCAGGTATATCAGGATCGGAATCGGGAGGTAAGTTGTCTTCAGGACCAGGTAAGTTAGTGTCTGGTGCATCATCAGAGGAATTAGTTTCAGAAGAATCTTCAGCCGGTACGTCAGGTGTAAGTTCTGAGTTAGCAGCTTCGGATTCTGAGTGCTCTTGAGGTTCAGGTAGTATAGACGATCTAGTTTCGGTTACTGGTTCAAGTGCTGTGGTAAGTGGCACAGAAGGCGAATCTGGTGGTGGTTCTGAGCTGTCTTCAGCAGCACCCAATTGTGGTCTTGGAATGCCCACAGTTGTGATTAGACGGACAGGCTCAGAGGTAAGTGGTTCATACCAGTTGGTGGGAAAGATCTCATCATCGGACAGCAGTTCGTCTTCTGGATCTGTTGCAGGTAAGGGGTGTTTGGCAGGTCTTTTGGCAGGTACGGGCTGAACTTGAGATTTGGCAGGTAGGTACCCGCAGGGTAGGAGTAGATCTCGGTGGAGAGTTCTCAGCGGCTTGTCGGCATGCTCACGTCTGACAGTGTACACAGGTAAGTTGTCTGCTTTCTTGACCACCACGTAGATATCGGATTCCCATTTGTCAGCGATCTTGTGCTTCCCTCTCAGTCTGACGTTTCGGACGAGTACACGATCTCCCACTTCCAGCTCTGAAGCAGTGACATTGCGATCAAAACGGGTTTTGTTCTTCAGCATGCTTTTCTCTGCATTTTCAGACGCTAATTGGTAGCTCTTCTCCAAGTGTGACCGTAACTTCTGGACATAGTCAGAGTGGTTCAAGCTGGGTTTACATACAGGGAGGCCGAAAACTAGATCAATTGGGAGTCTAGGCTGGCGACCAAACATCAGCTCGTATGGTGAGAATCCAGTGGTGTCATTTCGCGTGCAATTATATGCGTGTACAAGCGGTTTGACAAAGTCCTTCCAATGTGACTTTTCTTGTTCAGCGAGTGTTCCGAGCATGTTCAGCAGGGTCCGGTTGAATCTCTCAACCGGGTTTCCTCGAGGATGATACGGAGTGGTTCTGATCTTGTGGATTCCTGCCAGTGCACAGAGTTCTTTTATTGTTCTTGATTCGAAATCAGGGCCTTGGTCACTGTGGATCTTCTGGGGAATGCCATAGTGCACGAAAAAGTTCTCCCACAGACATTTGGCAACAGTTCTTGCTTTTTGATTCGGAGTGGGTATGGCAACGGCATACTTAGTAAAGTGATCCGTGATGACCAAGATGTCTTTCGTTTTGCTCTTGTCAGGTTCCAAGGTCAGAAAGTCAATACAGACAAGCTCAAGTGGATGTGAAGTTCGGATGTTCACCAGCGGCGCAGCTTTCTCAGGTAATGCTTTTCGTTTCATGCATCTTTCACACATCTTCACCTTGGTCTGCACATCGTTGGCCATTCGTGGCCAGAAGAAACGATTCCGGACCAGATCCAAGGTGCGTTCGATGCCCATATGGCCCATTTGATTGTGTAAACTTGTCAGCACATCGGCGCGACATTCCAATGGTAGCACTAGTTGATATTGGAGCTGGGGCCCAAGCTGCCTTCTCCGTACGAGGATGTTGTTCTGGAGCTCCAAGCGGTTTAAATCTCGCAGGAGGAGTGGCAACTCTGGCAGTTCTTCTCTCAAGGAGGGTGGAGGTGATTCACCAGTCTCCAGCTGTGCTATCACGTGTCTCAGGACTGGGTCAGCGCGTTGCTTGTCAGCGATGTCTGATGGGCTCAGCTGAGGGACCACCGAAGATGCAAACTGCTCGTCAGCAGTGTAGCTATCCGGCAGACTGTCAGCGGACATAGACAACGAATGGACGAGTGCATAGTCGGGAGTAGAATCGAGAGCACTACATACCAATTGTCGGTCTGAAAGAGCTTGAACTGTATGTTGGTCGATGGATATGACGTTGGGACTTTCGAGATGTTGCTCAGTGAACCGGAGAATTCTTTCCTTTTCTTTCTGTGACATCAGGTCGGGTAAGAGTTCACCATGAGGTCTGCGTGACAGGCCATCTGCATCTGCGTTCTGCTTGCCAGCCCGGTAAGTGATCTTGAAGGTGTATGTGGAGAGAGCAGACAACCAGCGGTAGCTTGTAGCGTCAAGTTTGGCTGAAGTGAGGAGGTAAGTCAACGGATTACTGTCGGTCATGATGGTAAACTCCGTCCCGTACAAATAGTCGTTAAACTTCTCGGTGACGGCCCATTTTAAGGCGAGAAACTCCAGCTTGTGCGCTGGGTATCTTGACTCACTTTTCGACAGTCCTCTACTGGCGTAAGCAATGACTCTCTTCTGCCCTTCCTGTTCTTGATATAATACAGCACCTAGCCCAATGGAACTGGCATCGGTGTGTAATAGGTAGGGCTTTTGTGGATTGGCAAAGGCAAGCACTGGGGCAGAGGTAAGCTTCTCTTTTATGGCCTCGAATGCTGCCTGGCAGGCAGATGTCCAGCGACCACCAAATGGCTCTTTGGGGTTGAGGTATTGTTCGGGTTTGACCAAAGGCTTCAATTTCTTCTGGGTTGGCGGATATCCAGAGGTAAGTATGTGGAGGGGCTTCACGATGTTGGAGTAGCCTTGCACAAATCTCCGGTAGTATCCAGAAAATCCAAGAAATGATCGGAGTTCTTTTAGAGTTTTCGGGATAGGCCAGGTTCTCAGGGCTTCAATCTTGGCAGGGTCCGTTTCCACACCGTTCTTCGACACGATGTGTCCCAGGTAGCGTACGGAGGTCTGGAAAAAGGAACATTTCTCAACGGACAATTTTAGCCCGAACTCCTTGAGGCGATTTAGCACTTTCATCAGTCGCACCTCATGTTCCTCCAACGTAGGGGAAAAAATAATGAGGTCATCGATAAATACCAGTACCTCCTTCAAGTTCATCTCCCCGACACATTTTTCCATCAACCTCTGGAACGTGGACGGTGCGTTAGTGACCCCTTGGGGCATCCGATTGAATTCCCAAAATCCAAGTGGGCACACAAAGGCGGTTTTGCATTTATCCTGCTCCTCCATTTCTATTTGGTAATATCCGGACTTCAGGTCCAGGACTGAAAACCACTGAGAACCGGTCAATGCAGCGAATGCGTCCTCCAGCTTAGGAAGAGCATATGCGTCCCGTATCGTCTGTAGGTTGAGCCGTCGGTAGTCAATACAGAGCCTGACACTGCCGTTCTTCTTCCTTACAACCACAATTGGCGAGGCGAAAGGTGAGTCGGACTCTTTGATTACCCCGGAATCAAACAACTCCTGAAGATGTTTCCTGACGGCATCCAGGTCTTGTGGATGTATGGGTCGAGGTCTCTGTTTGAATGGTGTTGGATCGAGGAGCTTTATCTGATGCTTAACCCTGTCTGTTTTTCCAAAGTCCATATCATGTTTTGCGAAGACTTCTGGAATAGTATTAAGTTTTGCGATTATTCTGTTCTTCCACTCAACCGTGAGAGGAGAATTCTCAAAATTGTAGTCGAACAATGGCTCTGGGGAGGTGGACGGAGTAGAGTTTGCAATTGTATGCGCAGCACAGGACACCGACTGGAAAGCACTTATTTCTGCAAGCATGGCTCGAGGGGGTAGGATTACATCATGGTCTGACTCGTTTTTCACAGGAACGGGCAAGAACACCGGTTGAGGCCCACGGAAATCAACGAGACAAGACTGTACCATCAATCCTCCAGGTAAGTGGAATGAGGATGGATGTTCGATCATGACTGCTCTTTCTGCTTGCAGGGAGTGTTCAATTGCGATGCCTTCCAGGAGGATAGTCTCTCCAGCAGGAATGACTTGCGGACTTGTGCTGTGCAGTCTGACAATTCCATGATGTCCTTCACTGCCCATTTTGTGTCGGTGCTCTAGGATTTTCATGACAGCACGATACCCATACGGAACAGGATGAAAATCAGGACTGTGTTCACTTGACAGAGCATATACAATATCAAGAGTGTTTGTTCCAACCAGAACGGAAGGCTGGTGAGTCTTGATGTTGGGCACCACCAAAGCCAACGTGGCTACATCTATCGGAGTCCCAAGGAAGTCTGGAGGAAACGTGACGTCAAGATTTATGTAGCCCAGATAAGGAACAACTTGGCCGTTTGCCCCTTCAACTTCAAGAAGGTCGTCCAGAGGGTTGAGTTCATGGTCTGATAGATGAGCATAATAGAATGATTCTGGAATGGTGGTGACTTGTGAACCCGTGTCCAACAGACAGTTGATTGGAGTTCCCTTGATGATGATTTGAGCAGTGCATTTGGTACCGATGAGTCCTCGTGGCAGTGTATTGAAGTGGTGGTGGGATCTTTGTGTAGGACACTGTGATGTTGCTGCAGCCTCTGCTTGTCCCGCAGAAGAGGCTGAATCTAGTTTGACTGTTTCTGATTATCATTTCCATCCCACTGTCCTTGTCTCTGTTGTAGTTGAAGTTTCTTTTGTTGCACCAGGCCTGGATTTGCTGGTTGGCTGCAGTTAGTAGCAATATGGCCATCTTCACCACATTTGAAGCAAAAACCGGCTCTGGGTCTTGTGTTCTGCCCCTTGTTGCCTAATGACTGCGGTGTATAAGGCTTTTTGCGGCTGGGTACATTGGCAGAGGTACGTGTCGTCTGTGCGAGCAGTGTTGTCATTTGCTGTTGCAGCTTCTGTACTTGCTGTTTCAGTTCATCCATGGAAGATGTACCCGTGTCATTATGGCAGCAGGAACAGGTTTGGGCATGGAGTGATGCACGCTGTTTGGATGAACCAATATGTTTCTTCATTAGGCTCTCCTTAGCCAACTGTCGGTCCTCTTCAGTCCTTAGGAGGAGGAGCAACGCTGCAAATGCCGGTGGATTCTCCCGTTTCTGTTCCAACTGCAGCTTTGTGATAATGTCATTATCCCAGCACCCTCTACAGAACTGTCTCAACAGGTGCTTGTCGATATCTGCTGCTGCGACTCCGCCTCTCTTCACGACTGTATTTATTGTCAACAACAGACGCTGAAGATAACTGGAGGGCTTTTCACCGGGATCCTGCAGCGTGTTTAGGAACTGGGCAAACAGCTCCTCTCCATCTTGGACTGTGGAATATGCTGAGTCCAACACTTGTATGTACACCGATGGTAAGGTGTCTGGCTTCAGACCCTTCACAACATCAGCAGCAGGGGACAGCAGACTTTCGATGATCTTTCTGGTGACATGGACAGGAGGTAAGTTTACATCAGCCAGCAATAGTTCAAGGTGAGACCTCCATGTTTCATAATCAGTTTCATTTGTGGGTTTGGGTATTTTTCCGGAGAATGGACGAAGTCTCAAGTTAGGCATTGAGTGAGATGTGAGCTCATCTGCTCTCACGATATGCTCCACGACGACTCTCTGTATGTCAGGTGGATTGAGATCAGCGTGAGAGAGTGAAAATCTCTGTGATGGATGCTGTGGTCTCTGATGTTCAGGTGGAAGATTTGTGGGTGCATGCTGTGACAGGGCTGGTGGTGCAGTTGCTCCAGCTGGCGGCCCCTGCTGGCCAGGCAGGGGTGCTGCTTGATCCACAGTTTGCATTGAATCTTCCTCTTGTTCATTAGCACCACTAGGTGGCTCTACATCCAAGGACGTCATGTGCTTGTTTATTTGGGACAGTACATTTTGTAGCACACACTCCAATGGCTGTCCACTCCTCCGTGCGAAATGTTTTAGTTCATTCATGTAATCAGGGGGATCTGCCTTTGCTCCAGCTGTGACCGTGCTTTCAACTTGGGGTAGCGTAACGCAAAATATTAATTCAGGGTCGCGCTCTGAAACATGCGTGTACGGCAATATTTTTTTCAGCTCTGTAATAGCCGAATTAGTTGAGTATTCGACGACCAGGTTTTTAAAGTATGGGCTTTCTTCGTCACTAACGGTTATTTTCTTGTAACGACCGTATTTCTTTAGAACAGTAAAGATTTCATCATCTTTCCCGGTGTGAGTAACACCAGAAACTATGACGCTTTTCAAAACATCTACCCCAGATTTTTCGAAAAACTCCATGATCGCGCAGGACAAGAACGTTCTCTAAATCAATGTGCAGTGTTCAAACAATAATTCCTTCACACACCAAGCTCCTGGCTAGCTCGCCACGTGTAACGCTTAATTAATGTGTAATAAGGTTAGGACTTGTATTGCAACGGACGGAATATGACTGAACAGAAAAACCAGGTTCGTTATAGGAGCTTGGGGGAAATGATGAACACGATGCACAGAAATAAGATTTGAAGTGACGTATATTCGAGCAAAAGAAAAATAGTAACACACAGTAACAAATAAATATAAATAAGGCCTTGTTTAAAGTGCACAACAACGACAATAAGGGGGAAAAAAATAACAAAAAAACCCTTATGACCTTTGGTCAAATAGTCTGGTTTTAGTTCTTGTTTTTAGAGTTCAGTTCATACGTTTTTCTTCCAAAACGCACTATTTAGTTTGGTTTACAATCCTTTTATCCAAACGCAAAGTTCAGAGTACGATCCTTGTTCAAGAAAGTTCAGAGTTCAAAAAAGGAAGAAAAATAGAAAAAAGTAATAATCCAACAAAAAGTGTCCAGCGGAGGCAACAGAAGAGGAATGATAAGTTCCTACCAGTGTTGGTTCGTTTCAGCTCGCCACCTCTAGCAGAGGAATTCCTGGGGCAGGGCGCTCAGAAAAAAAAACCTGACCTGAAAACAAGATCAGGAAAAAAACATAAGTTCACCATAAAACTCAGTGAGTAATTTGGTTACTAGTAACATTCAGTGAATTCATTAATACTGAAGCCCAGTATAACTTAAAAATAAATGTAAACATCAAAATAGTTGCGCAACACAATCAAAACAATCAGAAGCTTCATTCATTGTATGAGCTAACGAAACCCTATGCATTTCAATGGGCCGTTAGCATTCTGGTAGCATGTGCAAACATGCATATTACATCTAAACAAAGAGAGGTATCGGCAAACGGCCAATATAGCACACAGTAGTGAGTGTCTACCGTAAGTAGGTGTAGTGACACCGCTGTAGTTGAGGGCCCAACAAAAATATAAACACTCAAAGACAGCGGTGTTAGAGGAACGGCTACCGCGAACACGGAAGTAGCGACTTTCAATTAAGTTACTATTTTGGTAACAACTTTCGTAGATTTGGCGAAGTGCTACGACGCAAAACAGGTTCAGGTAACTCACCGTCGACTTTCGGGATGATTTCTTACGGTTTACGAAGGTTTGGGACGGTTCCTTTGGTGGTTGGTATCGTGCAGCAGTGCGTAGTCGGTCACAGCGGGAGCAGTGGGGCTGACTCGGAAGTGATGACCGTCAGGCACTTTTATGATAGCGCCACTTGTGGCGGAGGGCTGTGGTTACATCATGGCCTTAGGAGACGTGGGTTACACGAGCACAGAGGATTTTGCCAGTGCTCCAATAGAATATTGTAGATAATGAATATTGAAGTCCCAAACTAGCATTTAACCAAATATTTTAATCAACAATCATCCATTTTATACCTACATAATCGCGACGTATCAGTAACACTCTTTGCCAATACTTAATGCAGCATGTCTCAGAGCAAGTGTAGTGAGGTGGGGTAGGTGTCCCTGCATTAAGCCAATGGCACGTAGGGGGCGCGCTATAAAAGGGGCCTCTTCCCCATCACCTGCCCTCTCACCTCTCTGACGTCACACCTGCTGCGGGGCTTCGCTAGCGGCTAGTCTGGGGTTGCTGGGTTGTGCGTCGTGTCGGGAGCGTCAAGCCGGCGACGAAGGCTTAAGGCCGTCAACTTTGTATGCAACTTCCATGCCTTGATGGTAAGCGTGTTCGCAGCTTGTGTCTTGTCATGCGGGTACATTGTCTAAGTTCCTACTGTTCACATAGCGCTGCTGATGCCGGTCCGAGTGGTGCCGTATAGCTGGACGTGGTCCGGGGTCTGCGGGCTCGTAGGGTGTCTCGCTTCGCTTTCGCTACCTGGTAGGATCTTTGTTTTGTTTTGTTTTTGTCAGCTGTAAAATGTATTCTGTACTCATGTTAAATGTAATTGCAGGATCTTTGCAGCACCATCATGCCTCCCCTGCCTGTATGTCAACTTGTTCATCTCTGTACGTCCTGGATTCCGCTTTTAAAGAACGAACTATCTAAAATGGACCTCTTAAGAAACCAAACTTAATTGGTGTAATAAAACAAAACATGCTTTTGTAAATCATTTGCCTCTGCCCGGTCCTTTTAACGAACTTGTGTGCCTTAGACGTGTTTTAAGGTATTCCCCAGTTATACTGGGTGGCGTTGTGGCAACATATTTATTTTTATTTATTTTATAGTAACCTCCACTCTGCTACACAAGATTAAGCAGAGTTCAGTTCATGAACTGTCTGGGCCTTTCTGTGGGAGGTTTCCATGTTCTCCCTGAGGTTTCCCTCCAGATGTTCCAGTTTCTCAAACTGAAACACGCATGATAGGCCAATCCAGCAGCTCGCTACTGCAGTCCTGTAGTACACCTTTGTGAGCTTAAGTATATCTTCTGTTTATGAGTGATTATTAAGTGCACTTGATTGAAAAGTTCCAATTACTTTCTACCTTTGAAGATAACATAATTCTTCAATGGTATTTTACAGACCTTGTTTGGAAATCAAGTATTCTCTGTAAACTCAAGATTTAATCATGTTTAGACAAGTGACCTACCGATAAATCTCACTTGATGAGTTAGTTTAAACACCCTTATCCTTGCCTGTTTACAATTTAATGACCCATTAAAGCCAGAACATGAAATATTAATCATAGTGTTTGCGACGCTTAGCCAACTCCTGCGTAATGAAATACAGCACGCCACATTATTGTCCCCGAGGGCTCTTTTCAAACCCTCTGCCGATCCCCTTGACTTTACCGCTATGTGTTTATCGCACAGTCTGTCCTACAGTTCTCATACGCTGCAAACAGGGTGTATAAAAGGCTTTACCACGCCAATAACACACTGGTGCTTCGAGAATATGGGCTTGACTTGTTTGTATACCCAGCCCAAGTCGATGTGTAGTGTTTTCAGCGGTGGTGATTAGGCGACCCTGTTGGTCTTTATTTGGATTGACAGGACACATCTGTACAAGGGTCTGGGCTGCTGTGCACAATTGGAGCAGCAGGTGTGAATATTTCAGCACAACATGAGTTCATGCAGCTGTATGGAATATAAAGGGCACAGAGGAAGCTCGTACAGGAGGTGGGTAACAAGGTGGACTTGGAGAACATGACATTTAGGGATATAAGTAATGCGGTTTAGTGGAGGTGCATGTTCTTTACAGCAAAAAAAAGTACTTAAGGATATCAATATTGTTTTGCTTTAAATAAAAATCAACTCCCGACCAATCTGACCAATTGAATTCAACATTTTTCCACCTGGGAAATTATATATGGGAACTTCAAAGGCCATTGTATTAAAATACATTAAAGAGGGGGTATTATGCTTTTTTCAATCACATAGCACCAGTCTATAGCACACTACAATGATGACGAAACCTTCTGTTGGTCTGTAAATGCAGTAAATTAGAATAACTGCCTTGTATAAAATTGCTCTCTCAAAATGGCTGTAGTGAATGTCTTGAAATAGGCCTCTGTCTCTTTAAGAACCTCTGACCCTTTCCGACACGCCCCCTCCACACTCTGTCTGTGGCATCAGTGGGGAGGGGGTTCTGCTGAGGAGCAGTGGTTGGTTACTCTGCTGGTGACGAAAGCTCGGAGGCGTCTCCAGGAGGTGGGGGCGTTCCTAGGAGGACTCGGGCAAACCTATCCCTAAAATGGCTGCCATCAGTTTTCACAGATTACTCAAAAATACGTGAATGTGCCAAGGCAACACTTCAGGCATGTTTTTAATGAGGGAATGACATAATAACATGTAAAGCTTAAAAAGTCAATTTTGCATAATACCCCCCCCTTTAAGACTCACCGTTGTTCCAGAGATTGAGTCTGGTCAGAGTTGGGATAAACAACATTTTCAGAGCATATACCCAGGCAAACAGGAAGCGGAGTAAACCAATCAGCGAAGGGAGGGCATGTGTTGTTATTTGTGGTACTGTGTTAATATTCAAACAGAGTAAAGAATCACAAAAGCCACTGTTAACGTGTTTTTGGTCATTACTGCAGATTGGAATGAAGCTCTCTCTCTCTCCCGTGCACCGTTCATCGATTGTTATTGAGGGGACCTCCACGTCCCAAGAGTGACGCTGCTCGCCAACAACGCGTGACCACAAATAAACAAATCTGATTGCACGGACACGTTTGAGTTTAGCAGCAACGGACGAGGGTGTCCTGCCCAGACTGATATCCCTGTGTATAAAACAATACAGAGGGGTTCAATTCTAGACCTGCCATTGATACGTTTATAGTTTATAGTCACTTGTCACAACTTCTACATTCATGACCATCAATCAATCTATCAGTCACAAACAAAATAGAATCACCAGAGACACCACACCTCCACCTGGGCACCTACAGGACAGCACCCACACAGAAAAGCAAAGCAAGTTTATTTGTATGGCACATTTCATGTACACAACAACTCGGTGTGCCTCACAGCAACACCACACAAACACTAACACAATAAAAAAAAATACAATAAAAAGCAATAAAAACAGAAATAAAAGCCACAGCCACAGCCAACCACTGCTCCTGAGGCTTCTGAGGAAACACTGGAGATTACGAAGATAAAAGAAACAGCATAAAATCATTCATTTAAGTATAAAACCAGAAAGTAAAAAAACAGTCGAAATGTAATACATTTACTTTTACTCATCCCACTAACCCACTTCTTCTATCTGTGTGTGCTATATCATTTACTGCAATTTCCTTTATGGGATTCAAGTGCTAATCGATAGACACATCCTGACATCTTGTAAGACATGCTTCCGGGTCATTACATTAGAGATGGCCCTATATTACCATCAGGACCCCCCTTTGCACATATACGGCACGACATGCATCTTTTACCATAATTGCCTAAACACTATCTTTAATTGAGTCATGCTTGGAGCTGTATTTACCCTCATCGGGAGTGCGTTTTTCCTATTTGACAGCACTTATGCAACATGTTGTACTCCATTGATTATATGTGGTCGAGTGTGCCGTTCATCGCAGCAGGTGTCGGTTTACGGTTACGCCTGTTTGCCTTTGATTTGGTGATGAGTGGGTGCTTATGCATTCACTCGCCACATGAAATTTGTTATTGTGTTCCCCGTCATTGGCTCCAGCTGTGTCAAAATAAAACGCATTTGCCCTCCATCACAAACCACTTTCTCCCCGTCTCCCTCTGCATAGATCCGCTTTGGGTCTTAAGAGGGTTTCAGAATGCATTATTTAGCCTTTTAGAAATAGTTGTTTGATGACCTCAGTCTTCAAAAAGTTGACATGTGGCTTAAACACCTGTTTTTGGAAACAGACACGGTGGCAAGGATAAATATTTAAAGATTATACAAACAGTATTTTTTTGCTAACGGTATGCTAACAAATTTCCGGCACCATATCAAAAACAGTTTGAGGACAGAGCTGCTCAGAATGCATCAGAGGACACTTCTAAGTTATATCTATGCCACGAAATACAGATCGGAGCACTTCTGCTTGAAGAGAAGCAGGATAACTCAACACTGTGTGAATGAAGAACATTTCTACTCCAGGTATTTTTTTTATTTTTATGAAAGAACATGGACAAAGGCTACTTTGTGCAATACAGTATGTCTCCTTTGAATACTGGTTTCTGGGTATGAACAAGTTGCGCTTCTAAAATGATCATGGCGAAGGAGGGCATCCCTTCAGGAAATCAGCAGGTGAAATACAGGAAAAGGGCAGTTCTAGGAACAGCAAAGATACCGTGCAGAAACCTCAGATTGAGAGGTAGAGGACCTGAGCTTGAAAGGATGAGGCTGCTTTCCATTCGAACTCTCTGTAGGCTCGGAAGCCTGCCGTGTTTGGGTCCTCATCTAAACTCACAGTAATTTTTCCAAGATATGAAGATAATGTAACTCCTCTCACTTTCTTATCGCAATCAGGCTTGATAGGATTCACGCTCGGTTTCAGCAGTGGCGCCTGCCAACAAGTGTTGCATTATGATTGGCATAATGAACATTTCTGTTGCCATGCAAACCAACGACAGAATAATTAAATTGGCATTTTGTGGTAGAGTCAAGATGCTCAGCGAGACAAAATGTATTATGTGCAACTGCTCCAACGTGTGATCAAATTTGAATTGGAGGCATCTGGACATCCTGGATTTTCACCTAGTTCCAGTTACTGTGAGTTTTACTGTGTGATGGGATGATATGCGACCTAAAAGGCAGGCCCCAAGACAATTTTGAAAGATGGCAGTTTATTGTGCATGTATCCCCGAGTGGACTGTGGAAATGTATTTTAGATTTTGAGAATTTAGGAAAATACATTGCAGCAGTAATTTTGTGTCTGTCAGACTTTGAAGCCTTTTGCATGAGAAGTGATCACAGACTGGCCATATGTTCTTTGCTGAAAGTCACAAAGTTTGTGTTCTTGATGTCAGCTGTTTTGAAGTCGGTGGAAGGCGTAGAGAGACAGACTCAGTGCAGCTGGAGAACGTGATTGGATAATGATCCATTGACAGCCTTTTACAGAGCTCATCAAAAGGAGACAGCAAAAGCTTGTGGCAGCAATTATTATTATCTTGCCCAGTATGGATCTGTACAGAGACAGTGGACTGATGTGCTCCCAGAGGAGGCATACCTCTGGATCATTTAGCACCGTCCCTGTGTTTGTTCGACTTCTGTGCACAGTTTATCTGCTCTGACCTGTGTGGTCCAATTAGGGTAATTGGGGCAATCAGTTAGTGTCAAGCATACCTGTGGGTCAGCACTCGAAAGCTCACGGAACTAACCCTTAGCCTGACTTAATGACCCTGCATCTCCCATTGGAATATCAATGTGAAAGTCAAAGTAAGGCATGCTTTGTCTGTGTTGGAAACTTGGTCTGTGTCATTCAGGACCGATGGTGCAGGTTTTCTTGCCTTTGTGCATCTTTTAGTTGATGTGGTAAAACAGAAGCACCTGGTGATCTTTCACTCAAACATGAGATGAACTTGCAAACTCCAAACAAAAAGGCTGGACTCCTCGAGATGGGAGACTGACCACTCTGCTGTGGAATGGTCAGATGGTTTTAGAGAAGTTAGTGTCGCGTGGTCTGTCTGAGCCGATGGGAAGTGTATACCCTTTTGCCTTGTGAACTGTTTGGATGACACTACATTGGATTCTGTGTTTTCTAATACATGGGCAGCCAATAACGTGGGTGTGTTTGGCCATGAATTATAGATCTGTTGTTGGCACAGGCTGTGTGGATATGAACTGTGCATGCCGGGGCCAGATAAGGCCAGATTTATACCTTCAGCTGCCAGCCGTGCACTCGGGCAGCCAGCTCACAAATTAAATGGAAATTGAGTTTGAGGGAGCTAATAAAACAGCCATAGCACTCTCATACAACAGCATGTCCTCTTTGCATACAATACATGCACGATGGGAAGACAGGCCATGGTGCTTGATCACCAAACAGATTACTTCTCAGTAGTAACGAGGGACACTTGGGCATGAGAGCAGTCAGTTACATTAGGAAAATGTATTAAGCAAAACAATTCTCAGAAATGAGCATACAAAGCATCAATTAGAGACTCCGATAGGCTGGAATCACGTTTCAGAAGGTCATGTCAAAATCTTCGATGGAAAGCAGGAGTGAATGTCACTTTCCTCCCTTTGTTTGTTGCTAACAGAGAAGGAATTTAACTTTGTGGCAGTTATTTACAGAGACATTAACTGTACACTGGGTGAAAATATCTGCCTCATGTCAGTTCAAAGGCCTCCCCTTTGAACACATGATTCATGTTGAAGCTAGTCCCCTCATCTTAACATGAATCTTCTGTTAAAATGTTTTATCCAATGATAATGAAGTCCTTACCCTGATTCAGTGTCCTCTTTCCATGCAACAGAAACAATGTTTCTGTAGGTTTTCTAGTGAGAGGGTCTGTCAGCAGTGAAAACCTTCCAAACAATTGATCCTGGAGAGTCCTGCTGCCCACTCATACAGCCGCTCGGTCACTACAAGGTCACATACGCAAAAATATCAACTTTTTTTTTTCCACATAAAAAGTTGCATAACGCACCTTTAAAGCTTGAACCCATTGTTTTGTTTTCCCACTCCTGCAGTCCTGCCACTTTTGCAATAATTGACTCCATCTCTGCAAAATCCCCAGTGCTCTGGATCTTTCGCGTTTACTGTTAGACGCTGGGATCACTTGACAGTTTCTCAGTGTGCCGGATGAAGACTGAAGGGATTTGTTATTTGTGCAAAGCTGCCAGAAAAAAAAGAGAGGCTAACAGCTCAAGCTTTATCAGCGATCGCGCTGTCTTCCCCCCGTGTCAGAAAGACCTCATCAGGACTTTTTTCTTCCTTTGTCTCTCTTTCACATTTGACAGAACCATTTTATCACCATGTCAATGTGCTTCTCTGCGGCACATGGTACAGGATGTGAAGGTAACTGAATTCAACTCTTGATTGATCTATGTTTTAAAGTATATTTCACCTTGTATGTGAACGTCAAGGCAACACTACTGTCTAATTTAACATTTCCATCGGAATCTGTGATTTTAGGGAAACTAATTAGCCAAAAACAATATTAATGGATAAAAGAGTCAAAGAACAAAATGCCCAAAAGCATCAGAATAACTTCATGTGAACACAGCACAGGACCGGGACCCATTTGCGATGAGGTACGAGCCGCAAGAGGGTCTTAGTCACAAAGAAACTATATATTATATATATATTAGCCTGGCATTCAGACTGATACCCCTCTTATACGCGTATCAGTGTGGGCTTTTGCTGCTGCTGCCAAACTCAAACGATCCCGGACAATCAGAATAGTTTATTTATGTGTTCGTGAGCAGAGTCACTCTTGGGATGCAGAAGTCCCCTCAATAACAACCAACGCACGAGAGAGCCGAGAGCTTTTTCCTAATCGCAGGTAAATTATCCAAAACACATCGACAGTAGGTGAATTTTGAAATTTGCCATTCATAATCCTGTTTGAATATCAAAGCAGAACCGCTAATAACGCCGATGATTACCCTTCGCTGATTGGTTTAAATGTAGTTGATGCCGACCCTAACCAAACCCCATCACTGGCACAGATTGTTCCCTGCAACAAATATATAACTGTGGTGTATAAACCTGTTTTTGGGCGCCTCAACAATGCAGTTTACCTCCATGGGCTGTATTCGTTTTCACATATCAAAGTTTGATAGGGTTGCAATCCACTGGCAGCAGGGAGAATCAATTATGCTAAAAACAGTATATGATCCACCATTTGAATCTATGACACCATGATACAGGCAGTTTGAGTGAAGAACGTCTCTGATGTGTCTTATGGGCCTTAAAACGTGGAGGACACTTTCAGATTCTCCGTAGATGGGAGCAACATTCAGGCACTTTTGCTGAGTCCCCGTCCCCTCTGGGTGAAAACAGATCCTCTTTTTTCTCTGGCGGCGATACACAATCATTTCTCATTCTGGGGATAAAATATTCCAAGCCAGTGATCAGAACCACAGGAAAAATGGCCAGTCTCTCTGATGAACACATCAGTTCTGCAGCCGTAGACAATCGGGAGCAATTTTATTTTGAATGGAAAAATAAGACCGAGTTTAACAAGATGGACAAGAGCTTCTGTTCTGTTATAGGAATGTTTATTCACTTTTATTTATCATCCGGCATTAAACTTATACAACCTAAATCAACAAATATTTTGTGCAGCCCTTTGCCATACATAGACTAAATAGTGTCTGGATTTGCAGCTGATATCATGAGCGGCATGTCTCTGTCGGATGCTGCTCCACTTACAGCAGCCCAGCCCAGCGCCTCTCTCCTGGATTGGGATCAGAGGAAGACCCCGTTCCCCTGGTGCAGTCAGGCCTGGACATTTTTGTTGTTGTTGTTAATTAATTACCTCCCTGAAGTCGGACTGGGCACCCTGCTCTGAAACACCACCCAACGCTATGTGCTCATATCCGTATTCATTTTTTTTTTTTTTACTTTTTCCCCCCTCTGCGCTCCATTTGCCCTCCTTTCCTCAATTATGAACTCTGGGAAGTTTAAATAAAACATTCTGGGCACCATCTTCCTCCTGGCATAACATGTTATGTACAACAGTGTAACACTGTTGTACATAACATCTCTATGGGTCCCTGTCCAGCACACTGACTGGGTCAGGTATAAAGCAGAAGAGAGACTGTCCCCCGTCATCGCAAAAGTCTAGTCTACAGCTTGCGTCTAGAAACACAAGACCAGGCCCTTTGTGTAGGTCATTACAAAGATCAAAATGTGAGATGCATCGATCAGGGTGACGATGGTTCTTTTCTTTCTATAACAACTGCTGCAGTTCAAACACAAGAAGGGTCTGTCTCTAATGAGGCCTCATCTGCTTTTGCTTTGGCCCAAGATATAAACGCTATTTCAGGCCATGGTTTCAACAGTCCAACAAGAATACTACAAATTAAAAAAAGAGAAATGAGAAACGGAATCATGAGAATAAAGCTGAACACGGCCTTGTCTGCACAGCGAGGATGAATCACTGTAGGACAAAGTGAAGATTTACCACCGCTAAATCAAACCCCATGTGAACCTCTCAACCTTAAATCAGAGCCGAATCCAGACATTTTTCACTCACTCTTAAAGGAATTTAAATTGATAATTTAACTCTTGAAGAATCAGCATTCTGAAAAACTTTAATTTGCATGTTTATTTGTTTTCCCACATTGATTGGCCGCTAAAAATGTTACAAATACTGGTTAAATGTTGTTGGCCAGTATTTGTGTCGCTGTTTTATTAATGTAATTGACAAAAATATGGCAAACAGTAGTAGGAGTAAAACAAACAGACTTCACACACAGGCGGTGTGCATGAAGTCTCTCCGTCCATTCATCAGCAAAACGTAAAACAGTCATCATCAATAAGTTCAGATGCCCCAGCAGAAAGTTATCAGCCTGTAATGTTCTGTGGAGCAGAGAGAGACAGGGAGGGAGACACGTTTCCATCGATACAGCTGCATCTTTGGGTTAAAAATAAAAAAACACTATTGATCAATGATCATCGACTCAATTCTGCTCTGCACCGGTCACAAACAGCGCTGTGGGGATGACCAGCCGCAGGTCGGAGACACGGGGTAAGGACACCAATTTTGGAGCAGAGCGCACGATGCAACATTCTGCACAGAGACTGTCAGTGTGCGACATGTCATGCAGACACGCACACCACGATCTGCGTGCACGTATCAACTCTGCCCCGCACATGCTACTGTTTCCACCACACACACACGCATTTGTTGTGGGCGACACCCCCACAGAGGACCACGCTGTACAGATCGTCATTAAAGGTTTTGTAAGCTGTGATGAGAACAAATGTGGACAAATGTTGCCTTCTGGTGGGAGTTATGGAATCATTCAGAGGCTAATACAACCTGAAAGAAACAGCTAAAACATGAACTATGATGGTAAGCAACATGCAAATATTATGCTAACACCAGCTAAAGTTGCGCAAACAGCGGCTAAATGCTATAATCGGCAAAATCCCCTTTTAGAACAGCGGTATGATGTTGTGAAATATTAAATCCGTATGACCTGCATGTCAGACCGGTTTGGCCCTGGTCTTTTGGCCCTGGAAAAGGTCACAAAACCAGGTTGACCAGGCATTGGGGCTGATAGGTGCCCTGGGAGAGGCCGGGAACACTGAATGATGCAGACCGCCGAGTGGGCCACGGATAAAAGTGCGTGGGCACAATCAAAGTGAATTTATCTTGGAATTGACCTCTGAGCCAATATGATTCCAGGGTGGCCTATAGTCCCACCCTCTAGTCACCCCTGGACTAATAGCTGAAACTAAATATCCAGTAGATTCACTCCCTGATCCTCCCACTCCCCGCTTCTCTTGTTCACCGTTGCTGCACAGTTGTTTAAATGAAGGGCCACCTTTGCTATGTCCAATCCCGTTAGACCTCGGAAGCTAAGCAGGGTAAGGCCTGGTTGGTACTTGGATGGGAGACCATTTGTGAACACCAGAAACCCTGGGCTGCATGTATTGTGTGTGTGAGTGAGTGGCTGGTGGTGGTCGGAGGGGCCACTACCACTCACTCACACAATACATGCAGCCTCGCTTCCATCTGTCTAACCCAGAGCAGTTGTGGCTACAATAGTAGCTCAAGTTTAATAAATCTAGCAAGACATTGAGATGTGAGCAAAGCATTTCTTTGTTTTTTGTTTACTTATAGCGGGTTGAAATGTGTTTTTTCCTTCAGTATACGGTAAAGGACATATTTGTGGAAAAAAATACTTTTGTGCGCTGGCCATAAATGTATCAGGCCTTTGCTATTGACTGTGAAATAACAGGATAGTAGCAAGTTGTGTTGCTACTATATTATCGTGACAGTATTCTCCTTGAAAGCTGTGAAATGTGATTATAAGCTCATGAGCCAAACATATATTTCCAAGGCTTTAACCATAGCTTGAAAAAAGCAGTTATTACGAGTAGTGAGGTATTTTTTGGTTATTCGTCACAATCTGTGCCACAGGTATACGATCCGCTGCATGGTCAGCCGTAACGCCATGGAGAAACACTTTGGAGACAGTAATGTGCATCAGGCCAATGAGCCATTCACCAGCCCACTACCACGCCATTAGTCTTTCCAATGACACCCGCTCCTGCCTGCTTAACGCCCGATTGTCTGAGAGATGGAGAGAGAGAGGCAGATTCAAAGAATACGCTGCTGATTTTCTTTCATCCCTATCTCTCGCTCTACCCTCACCTCCTCTGTGCATTCCTTTGGGGTGCAATTTTAGTGAAAATAGCTGCCTTAAGGCTCCGGGTTCGGGTGACTTTTAAAAATGCAGGGATCAGATTTTTTTCCTCTCCCAAGCCATTACCATGAAAATAGCTTGAAGATCAGATTCTGTCGATGAACCTTTAGTTGGCCTTAAATGAGATCCCTAATGGTTTTGATTTTAAGTGAATACTGTAGGGCTTGTCTGGCTCAGTCTGGGCCACTTCAAACAGGCAGTTCTTTCCCAATGCCACGCTCCTAGAGGCTATGTTTGTAATCTGTATAAACTGTATTGAATTTAGGATTGTGGTACTGATTAGGATACTGGTATCGGATATGATGCCGTTAACACAGATTTTCGGCATCGGTGAGTACCTTCTGTAAACCCAAACCTATCCAATACCAAATTTAACTTTTTGGGATATTTTTTATTAATTATTATTATTATAAGATTAAGAATATCTTTTAGAGGGGAGTCTATTGTCTGTGTTTTTAGTGGTAGGGGAAACTCGGAGGAGAACATGCAAACTCCACACAGAAAGGCCCTGTCCAGGTGGGAATTGAACCTGAGACCTTGTAGCTGTGAAGCATGATCGCTAACCGCTGCACCACTGTGCCGTCACTGCGGACAATAAAAGGAAAAGGGAAAAACTGGCATCCCTTAGAGAGTAGGGCTGTTGAGACCGATACGTACTTCACAACAAAGGTTGTCGACCAACAAGTTGAGGATAACCTTTGATGAAAGAGGGGTGTGACTAGAACAAGCTGAAAGCCTTAGTGTCGCCGATGAAGGCTTTTGGATGAGAGGTGCAACATCCTACATCTACAGAGAGATGATGACACAAGAACCATGACACACAATAGCTTCCCCAGTCCCACATTTCACTGGCTCTGGTCCCACGTTTGACCTTCATTTACCCAATGTTCCTCGAGTACATCAAGCGTCCCATCTTTACCTCAATCCTAATCTTAACCCGTAAACTTCGCCCTAGCTCTAAATCTGAAGAGTACGTATGTCTCTGACTGATCTATGCAAATTATTCAGATCAGATCCATCACATTCCCACCTCTGCAGCTAGAACACACAATGCGTTGATTTTTAAAAGATGCCACAGTGTCATGAACACACTATAATTGTCCAGTTTTCATTGTACTTTATGCCATCTAAAGGGAGAACCTTTTATCCTTGTTTTGCTGGACAATAAACAGTGTTGGATGAACCAGTTGGATACACCAGTTGAAAAACTGAGGGGTCAAGTGCTGGTGTGTAACTGTGCACCGTGGCCCAACGTAAAAGCTCAGCTTTTCACTTTCCCACACTGACACACTCAAGGACAATCATACACATCGGGGACTGAGCATGTTTGCCTCCGACTTTGGGACGATGCCAAAATGATCAGAAGAGAGAGGACTAAAAAGAGGAGCGGAGGGAGTGGATGAGGAGAAGGGAGAAGACACAGGCCCAAGGACCAGCATTTTGTGCAATAGTTATTGCCCATGTGGCAGTAAAAGAGGGCTAAATATCACATATATTTCTGGGTTGCAGGTTCTAGAATGTGATGATGTCACCGGACCCAGCAGGGGGCAGGAGCCTCTATATAATAGTATAGGCCTTTAGAATGCTGTGATGTCACCTGCAACCCAGCAATATTGATAATATTGGCACACTCTCATTTTAGACTAAATAGCATTTTTAGCATATTTATCAAGCAAAAAATAACCATTCCAAATATGTCAAAGGTGCCCCTAAATATGCAAGACAAATTTTCATCTTTTATAAGTCTTACAAATAGCACTTTTCTGTATGAAAAATCCCTGTTAGAAACGTAATATTGTCTATGTGCAACATTCTATTCATAGAAGCACTCAGTTGTAGTGCAAATATGACACAAAGCAGGATGTACAGCTCCTATTCACTGTCTTTTTAAAGGACTTCCTAAAACCCTCATGGTTGATCAGAAATGATCAGTGTCCTTTTGTTTGTTCAATATGTTCTGCACATGAGCTGCTTTTTGCACTATAGTAACCTGGTAATGAAGTAGATTAAACCTGCACTTCACAGGAGCAGTTTCTGACCACATAGTGCAGCTCTGTGGAAGCAATCTTCAAACAAGGAGCCAGGAGGAGTTGTTGTTGGTAATTGGACCCTAACATAAGGAGAAAGCCCTTGTCATTCATTTACTGTTTGTGAAATCATAATATCATTCTATATGTGAACAAAACAAGGTCAAAAGAAAAAAGAATGAAGAAAGTATTGTAGTGTGAAACGTAATCAGTGTAGATTTGCTCAGTCGTGCCAGAGCTATCCATGCTCTTGGTGACCTCTGTGACAGGTTCAAAGGCAGGGCAGCCTCACCGTGACTTATTTTACTAACAGGTTAGCAACACCACAGCTGGTCTGTGGCTGTCAAGGGGTCATCTGCAGCTACAAGGTGAGTGGGAGGGTCAGCGCTGTGACAAATGGCCCTTAGCACTGTCAAATCAGGAGCTGAATCTACCTGCTTTGGCTTCAGGTTAATCATGAAGAGATGGTGCGTGGGAGTAAAATGCATACAGGTCATATGCTTTCAGGGGGAAAATTGTGAGTGAGTTGTTGCCGGCAAAGCAAGCTTCAGGCAGAGACTCTCCGCAATTAGATCATGATTCTGATAAAAGCCATTTTGTAAGAGGACGACATCGGCAAAGAAGCAATTAGACTGAACTGGGCATTCAATTTTTACAGGGCTCAAAGGCATCACTGAATAAAAATCTTGCCTTTTAAAGGGACATTTGTTCTTCATTCTGATGCTTTTAATATTTTTTGGAGGCCTTTGCATTTGTTTGAATGGAAATTATGTACCATTATGGCTTTCAGTTTTGCCCTGATGACTTTGATGAAAGCGGCAAAAGTGAGGAGTGATGCTTCTTCAGGCATTTGTTCTGTATGCCTCCTAGACGCCTCCCTAGGGAGGTGTTTCTGGGCTGTTCCATTGGGAGAAAGCCCAGGAAAAGACACTCTGTACAGACTGTTTCTCTCGAATGGTCCAGGTACCCCCCCTACAACAGGGAAGTCAGGGCATCCCTGCTGAGACTGCTGCTGTTACATGACCCTGGAAAAGAGATAGAAAATAATACATGGCTGCATCGTAAAAGCATCGTAAAAGTTTATACAGGTAAAGCTGTATAAACATATACAACTACGTAAATAACATTTTCATTGACAAAAAGGTTGTGTAGCTTTTTGCATCATAAAACAAAATATAGAGATATTAAGGAAATGAATAGAGTGTGGCGTGTTACCTTAAAGAGGGGGTATTATGCTTATTTCAATCACACAGCACCAGTCTATATCACACTACAATGATGACGAAACCTTCTGTTGGTCTGTAAATGCACTAAATTAAAATAACTGCCTTGTATAAAATTGCTCTCTCAAAATGGCTGTAGTGAATGTCTTGAAATGGGCCTGTCTCTTTAAGAACCTCTGACCCTTTCCGACACGCCCCCTCCACACAGGCATCAGTGGGGAGGGGGTTCTGCTGAGGAGCAGTGGTTGGTTACTCGGCTGGTGACGAAAGCTCGGAGGAGATGGGGGCGTTCCTAGGAGGACTCAGGCAAACCTGTCCCTAAAATGGCTGCCATCAGAGTTTTTACAGATTACGCAAAAATACGTGAATGTGCCAAGGCAACACTTCAGGCATGTTTTTAATGAGGGAATGACATAATGACATGATGTAAAGCTTGAAAAAGTCGATTTTGCATAATACCCCCCCTTTAAAGATGCACTGCCATCTTTAAGTGTGGCAAACACTGTTGTTGCAACATACATTTGCATCATGAGCCGGATCTACATCTTAAACTGAGCCTTTTTAGATCGGCAATTTCTCTTATCCAGGAAATCCCATGTCTAAGAGAGATAAGCTGATGGTTGTCTGTGCCAGACTCGCATGGTTTATTGCATCATGGTTTAAATTATAAATAAATAAATAGATAACATATATTGTTTACCCCCCACGAGAGCAGGTGTTCATAACAAACAACAAAACAGATTTTTGTCCGTCAGTGCTGGCCCCCTAACAAACAAGCCCAAAATGCAACATACTGATGAAACAGTCACAAACAATCGTCTGCTCCATAGCCTATATCCCCAACCGTGTTTCTGTGTGGAAACCCTCCGTAAAAAAGTCTTCAATAAGATTCCAGGTATTGTCTCATATCATTTCCAAGCAGACAAACAAAGACTTTTAAAAGCTCATAATGATATACTGTCACATGTGTGTGTTCTGTCTGTGGAGCTCAAAGCAGATCTGATCAGTTCAAAGGACAAAGGACAGTAATTCTGTTCTGTAGCCGACTGCAGTGAGTCAGCCACAACGTACACACTGCATATTCACGGTGCTCTGGCTGTCACACTTTCAGCACTGGATAAATGTGTATTTGAGGCAGCGTCATAACGTACTTGACAACATCAGCTGTGAAAGAACTTAACATATCGTGTGCTTGATTGAAAAAGAGGAAGTCAGCTCCTTGTGGCCTACTAGGATCACATGCATGTAAAGAGGTGATTATTTTTGCTGTGGTTATAAAAATAGCAAGATGACTGCTTTTATAAAATGCACCCACTAATTTACTCCCACAACAACTCCTGTACCTTTGCTTGTAAGCTTTTACCATATTTAAAACCTGCTATATCTTGATGTTTCTATATATGTGCTTTGCCTAAACCTAACCTGATTGTCATTTTGCATTTCTTCTTTTGCAAGGCAGATTGAGTTGCCTTGTGTACGAAATGCGCGGTATAAATAATGTTTCCCTACCTTGCCTATAGATCTGCATTATTGAAGTTCTGTTTGCGAGCGCCACGGGGGAACTGTATTTTTATTTAAGGTGTGATTGTCAGAGATTGACTACAGAAGGACATGGCAAAGTAATTAATATCCTCACTGAGCGGTGAAGTGAGAGCTTTTAAACCCTGTTATTCCAGCTGCCTCCTGCTGGCCAACATTTTACGGATTATAAATGAGTGTGGTGATTAATGCTACATTGATGTTCCTTTCTCACTGAAAAGAATGAGCTGTCACTGAGCCAGAATGCCACAGTTCAGTGCACACTGGAGCCAACTGTGAAAGTATAAAAATAAGGAAAGTGGCCCCAGTGCGAAGAACAGGTTAAGGGCTCTAAAGTGGTAAAAATATTGAAATAGTTAGGATTCAACAATAATGAATCTACATATACCTTTAGAATTGTTGAAAGTTGGAGGCCTTAGCTGATGCGGTCAATTTTTAAATAGTGCAAGTTTTACTTAATTAAAATTACAATTCTCAAGAAAAACCTTACAGTACAGGTTCACTTTTTTGATCTCTGCTCTTCTGCCTTCCTCATTTATTCTTGTGCTCTATCTTGTTTCTCATCTATTTCAAAAGGTGGTGAGTGCTTCAACCCCTCATTATTTGGCTTAAAGACACTTTGTAGCCTTCATCCCCACTGCTGTCAGACTGTACAATAAGACTGTAAAGTAACATGTGCAAAAATCTCTGTATCAGCTGCACTTTATTAACTCTGAGTGATCTTCTTGAACGCCGGCTGTAACAAGTGAATTTCTCCTTTTGTGAGATCAATAAAGGTTTATCTTATCTTATCTTATCTTAATGCTTTTAGCCATTAAAAAGCCAAGTCTCTACAGTGACCTAGAGAAGTAGTGGTTACAAAGGTATGTCAACCTCAAATTCAGTTGGTCATTATTATTTAACATTGAATCTCATAGTTCATTTGTAACATCAGCTGTCTCTAAAGCATATGTGTCAAACACAAGGCCCACGGGCCAGATGCGGCCCATGAGATGATTTAATGTAGCCCTTTGTAGAGCATGAATTTCTGAGAATGTAAAAAAAAAAGTAAGTCTCAAGCCCATTTCTGTGCAGAGTTATGGATTTTTCAAGAAATAGCCAGAATGCTCACTCCAGCCACAAGGGGGCAGCTTAAATTAATAAAAGGAAAGAATTCCTGTACAGCAGAGGGCACTGACAAAATAAGAGATTAGGATATAAACGGCATATTATTATTTGGAGTGAATGAATAATGACTTAATGCAGCACTTTGAGAAACGTGTGACACAAGCTGATTTAGCGCAATAAGTGTAAGCCGTTATTATTTATTAGGCCACAGTCCTTTAAAATATATTCGGCCCACGAGCCACTGTGGGGGCTGAATTTCGGCACCCCTGCTCTAAAGCGATTCGATTGTTTTGACGGTTTGTCTTATGATCATTTCTGTTGATAATCTGCATTGTATCGTGTAAATTTGCCGACTCCCGCGAGACCGACAAAGGCAGAATATGTGTGGAAGGTCATCAGTACAGGACATGATTACTTTTGTCCGGTGCAGTTAAACGTGTCCCTGCATGTGTCCAGATCAGCTGGTTTAAACAGTTTTTGGCTCTGTCTTCCTGCTTGTAGTAGCAAGATTGCGCTGTCAGCAAACTGCAGTCCGACTTCTTCAGAACTGTGTCCCAGGTGTGGAAAAGTTGGTATGCCCTATCGTCCTGGTTCACAGTCAGGTGGGCGTGCGTCGGGATCTCGATGGGTTCTCTGATCCAACGGTGGTATTTCCCAACCCATGAGGTGGTTCTCGCTCTTGCAGTGCGCTGATATGGCAGACTTCAGCTGTTCTTGTTCTGCTTGTCGTCTGGTGATTTTTGAAGCTCTTTAATAAACACTGCTGTTGCCCAAAATTCAACATGTCTTTGTTTTCATTCGGTGAGTTTTTCTGCCATACTAATGGTGATGTTTATTGTAAACTTTTACAATCTCTCTGGGAGACGCTCGAATGCCCGGTGATCATGTTGGCTTTCCATTGCGAGCAAACATTTTGGTGTTGTTACAACAGGCTGTTCATGGTTTGGTTCAAATCCCAGCTTCCCCCGGTAAGCCTTGACACCGCACTGTCAGGTCTGTGCGTGTGTTAAATTCTCCAAGCTGTAGCTGGTGTGGCTCTCAGTGTGGCTTTGGCCGAGGCGTCCCAGCCACTCGGTGCAGTCTGGACCTGGCATGGTCAGGACCTGAGGCAGAGCTGGTGCAATGCTCAGTATGGCCTTTCCTGAGACCTCAACAATTTATTCAATTCATTCAGCATTTCTGTCTTTTATTAAAAGGGACTAGAAACAAGTTGGTAATTTTTATACTCACTAATGCCACCTCAGGTACTATGCATAACTGCAGGTTCTATATTAAGCTCGCGCATGACAGCACTTCGGACACAAATTAACAGTGCAGGATTTTAGAGGCAGTTGTGGCGAACAGGTCTGGACTCATTCTACACATTAGGACATTGCTGGAACATGTAGGGGAAATATATATATATATTTTGTGTACATTTTTAAACTCTGCATGGTCCTTTTAAGTTAAAATTATTAATTTTATTGGGGTCACGTTTTGTCTTTCCCAAAAATAAAGACATAACCCCAATGTGACTGTGTTGAGAACCACTGCTCTGCACGTTTTGCTGAGAACAAAGTCACTCACAAGCATCGTACAATTTCATTCAATGGTACTGAATGGTATCTGTTTTTTTTTGTTCGCTTGTTTTTTGGAAATTAATTATTAACTCTCTGAACTAAATAAGTAAATAAGTAACTTGTTTACCTTACTAAATCCTTTCCGTAGTCCCTCTGGGAGTAATACAAGTGTTAATGGGATGATTGGGGGGTCTTTCATCTCTGCCTGGTGTCTCTGGCCAGGAAACCACAATTGCAACTTCGCTGCCACCGGGTCAAAGGATCCAGCACACACTAATGGAATCACGAAGAAGGAGCTAGCAGGCTAACGGGCAAAGCTAACTGCGGGCTAGCATCACTTAAACAGTATTTACAGCCAACTTTGAGTGAAAAAAATGTACCTCGATTCTGTAATTGGGTTGTGCCACAATGTACAATATCCCTCTCTCCCTTTGTCTTTTCTGTCAGTGTAGTATTTACTCTCACGGACAGTTAATGAGTAAAAATTACTTATGGCCTCTAAGGGTACTTTTTTTTTCTCTCATGTGTATTTCATCTCCATTTATTTTGTGCACGTTTGGTTAACACTTTAGAGCCTATATCCTCAAACTTTAACATTTAAAAGATAATTGTCACACTCGGGATCTACAGTGCCTCTCGTTAGTATTCATACACCTTGAACTTTTGCACATTTTGTCATGTTTACAGCCCTAAACATGAAGATTTTATTTTCATTTTTTTACTGAACGTTCACACACAAGTAACTGACAACTGTGAAGTGAAAGTAAAATGATACATGATTCTGTTATTTTTTTTAAAATAAAAAAGTGAAAAGTGGGACTTGCATAAGTATTCATACAGCATGAATGAATACTTTGTGGAACCCCCTTTTGCTGCAATAACAGCAGCAAGTCTCTTGGGGTTTGACTCTGCAAGATTTGCACATCTAGAAACTGAAATTTTAGCCCATTCATCTTTACAAAACAACTCCAGCTCTGTCAGATTTGAAGGAGAGCGTTTGTGAACAACAGTTTTCAGATTATTCCACAGATTTTCAATAGGATTTAGGTCAGGACTTTGACTGGGCCATTCTAGCACATTAATATGTTTGTCTTTAAACCATTCCATTGTAGATTTATCTTTGTGCTCCGGGTCATTGTCCTGCTGGAAGGTGAATCTCCGCCCCAGCCTCAGTTCTCTTGCTGACTCCAGCAGGTTTTCCTCCAAAATGTCTCTGCATTTGGCTCCATCCATGTTCCCAACTATTCTCACAATCTTCCCAGTCCCCGCTGAGGAAAAGCAGCCCCACAGCATGATGCTCCCCCCCGTATATTTGACACTGGGGATGGGGCACTCAGGACGATGAGCAGTGTCAGGTTTGCTCCATACATAACGTTTTGCATTTGGGCCAAAAAGTTCAATTTTTGTCTCATCTGACCAAAGCACCTTCTTCCACATGGAGCTGTGTCCTCCATATGACTTCTAGCAAACTTCAAACAGGATTTTTTATGGCCTCCTTTCAATTCTTGCCACTCGTCCATGAAGGCCAGATATGTGAAGAATACGACTTATAGTTGTCCCATGTACAGTTTCCCCCAGCTCAGCAGCAGCACTTCGCAGTTCCTCCAGAGTTATCTTGGGGCACTTGGTTGCCTTTCTGACCAGTGTTCGCCTTGTTCGCTCTGATATTTTAGGTGGACGACCACGCCTTGGTAAGTTTGCAGTGGTGCTATACTCTTTCCATTTCCGAACAATGGATTGAACAGTGCTCCGGGAGATGTTCAAATCTTGGGAAATCTTTGTATAACTTAAGGCTGCTTTAAACTTCTCCACAGCTTTATCCCTGACCTCTCTGGTGCTCCTTGACCTTCATTATGTTGTTCAGTGACCAACACACTCCGACCACAGCTCTGAGGGCCTGAAAGAACAGCTGTAATTATACTGAGAGTAGATTTAGGCCAGGTGTGAACATTCTGGAGTCATTAGGAATGTTTTAAAGGCAATTTAATGCACTCAGAAAATGCTGTATGAATACTTATGCAAGCCCCACTTTTCACTTTTCTATTATTTGAAAATTAACAGAATCATGTATCGTTTTGCTTTCACTTCACATTTGTCTGTTACTTGTGTGTGAACGTTCAGTAAAAAAATCAAAATAAAATCTTTATGTTTAGGGTTGTAAACATGACAAAATGTGCAAAAGTTCAAGGTGTATGAATACTAACGAGAGGCACTGTATATCATTGGTTCCTGGATTTTGCAACCATGAACGCACAAGAACACAGAATCTGAGTATCTTTCCGCAGTTAAATCTGTAAATGAACATATTAGAAAGTAAAGACATTACAAACATCAGCTCACCTGCAGATGCACAATCGTATTCACCACAAGCTCAATTTGTGCTAATGAGTATTTTATTCCAATTCTCACAATTTCTAGTGTGCTTCAAGACATTCTTTCTCACGTAGTTCATGGTTAGCTTTTAAAAGCCCAGGTGTGGCAGTCAATGGGCTGTTTTGTATTATTTTTCTGTCAAACACTGCCAATTTCCTGTCTCTTGTTCACCGGAGAAAGAGTTAACCTTTATCTCTTATTCATGAAATTTTGTTAAACGGCAGGAGAAGGCTGTTGGAGAAAATACGCCTGATGCCTTCTATGCAAATGTTTCTCATGCATTCTGAAGGGCACCCAGGTTAAACCTTATACATACACATCGGCTGAAGGGAACAGCCTTCCTCAATATTTAAGGCCGGGTTCATCTAATGCTGTATTCGGGGTTTGTGTGGTAAAATCGGCTTCGCCATTTTGTGCAAAGTGGCAGTTTTGTAATAATAGACTAACATTTAATTATGACAGTGATTTATGTGTGATATCGGCTGGTCTAAAGCACTCACAGTTCTGAGGTTATGGCTACTATCTGTGGTAGTCTGCCTGTTGGAGAGCCGTGTGATAGATGACCCTCGTTCAGGTATATACTGGCGGGATGACACTCTCGTTATTCTAATGTCTTCTTCCTCAGACACCGGTATAATCCAGGGCACGTGCAAGTTCAGATAAGTGAACTGGCTGTGTGAAAAGAATTGACATCACATTAAAAGCTGTGTCAATAAGCCACAGTTTTCGACAGGCAATTCTGACAATAACAAAAAGAAAATCCGCCAGCAGCAAACAATCATTTTTTTTTTTACATTATTAAGCATAGGTTATTGTGGCTCATTGCTAGACACCAGGGGCGGACTGGGACTGAAAAACAGCCCTGGACTCTGACCAGCCTGGCCCAAACTAGCGTAATCGTGCACTTCCACAAATACATATTTTAACCTTTTACCACCCGCCTTAACATTAACGAGCGCATTTTCCCCAGGTCGGCTTTTTCTGATTATTTTTTTGATTGGTATCATCAGCAAAAAGAACGGGAAAGGTGGTCATAGAAACAGAAGCAAAATCATTTATATAAATAATAAATAATAATGGTTCCAAAATTGAACCTTGTGGTACACCATACGCCACGGAATTCCTTTTAGATTCATGTTTTTTTTATACTGGGCTTTACCCAAATCTAAAAGCTTCTCGACTGGAGATCAACAATGTAACGCCTCATTTGAAAGCTAAGACCTACAAAAGTGATGGAAACTTTTCATCACGTCGCCACATTTTTGTCATATTTTTGTTGTTTTTTGGATTATTTTTTCTATCATTTTTTGTTGTGTTTTTCACACCTTTTTGTATTTTTTTTGTCTGTGTTTTTCTCATGTTTTTGTTGACTTTTCATCCCCTTTTTCTCGCTATTTTGATGCTTTTCTTTTTAGCTTTTAGATTTGGGTAAAGCTCGGTTGAGGCGGGACTGGTGGCCCCCGAGAGCCAGTGGCCCTTCTGTGCTCTTCCAGAATGGACATATGGCCAGTCCGCCCCTGCTAGACACCATATAAAATCAAGAGTTTTAGTCAAGGTATTCAATGCGTTCAGCAAAATGTGTTCACCATTTTTACACAAAGCAATTCAAAAGACTTTACTAAACAGGAATGTGTCTAAGGACGGCTACATAACATGCTCGGAGACAGCGAATCAAAGCAATAAAACATAAGAAATCAAGACAAGATTAAAAAAAGAGTGCTAATTATAGTTTTTTTTTTAGTTAATTGATTGGAGAAGAGGCGTGACTCTTGAGTATGTTTTTTTTTCTGCAGGATTTGCCTTACAGATAATAGATATGTCATTAAAAAAAAAGATCCACATTTTCTGTGCCATTTTGATTAAATTCCTGCTCTTTCTGGGAGATTTAACCTTTTCTCAGCTTCTTTTGCAGTCTGTGTATTCCAGATTTCACTTCACGATAAAGGACTTTATCAAATGTTTGCTTTGAGCTGACCTTACTCTCTCGTCTGTATTGATGGTTGGCCTTTCCTGTTTTCTTTGTAATAATAGAAAGAAAAGAATGCCACCACAGAAAACAAGAAGTCATTCTGCACCTCTTTGTAACGTAAAGTGGTTGATCCATACCTCAGACCTGAAGGACAGGAGGACAGGAGTAAGTTTTGGAGGAAAAGTCATCGCTGTCAGCGGCGGTGGTTCTGATTGAAGCGTCATGTGGGACTATGTGAGTTATGAGCTATTAAAAACATGTAGATGTGACAGGGCCCTCCTGAGGACAGCTGATGTGAGCTCTCTGATGACTCCTCAACACTTCCATAAATAAATGAACACGCGCTGAATGAGTGAAGGCGATATGAGAGCAGACATGTTCAATCATCCTGGAATAGACATTTGATTTTCTTATGCCTTGGCTCATGTGATTGTTTTGGAGGTAAAATAAACCTCTCTGCAGAGGGCCGACCTGAAACAGAGTCATTCTGACAGCAGTCTTGTCCAGTGAACTGTGAGTCTGAGGCATCAGACAGCTGCTCCTCTGTGACCTCACTGACAATGTTAATGTCTTCATAATGGTCTGACAGATGAAGTTCACAAAGTTCACTAAGTTTCGAGCTCCAAACATTCGCGGCTAATCACTGTGTATATGTACATCCATTATTTGTGTCAAATTAATATGCATGACTGAATGACCCCCAGCCTATAAAGTGATGGTCTGCAAGTTTAAATGTTTTATACATTTAGTAGATCACATATCCCCTCCCGGAACCGCCACCTTAATGTGGTGGAGGGGTTTGAGCACCCGAATGATCCTGGGAGCTCTGTTGTCGCCCCTGGTAGGGTCTCCCATGGCAAAAAGGTCCTAGGTGATGAGTCAGACAAAGAGCGGTTCAGAAGCCCCTTATGAGAGACCAACAGGCCCGGTTAGAACCATGAGGCCGTCCTTCTGTGGACCCATCACCTGCAGGAGGAGCCATAAGGGCTGGTGCAATGTGATTTGGGCAGCTCGGATAGCTGCCCCCACGACCTGGCAACGGACAAGTGGAAGAAAATGGATGGATAGATCAAATATAATTGACCAGCTGGACCTTCAAATTTCACTCTCACTCTCTCCTCACTTTGCAATCTTAAAGACTATCACTTTAATGTCAAGTCGCACTCTGAAACACACTCTCATTCATCTTGGCCTAATGTATGTTTCTTTTGTGGTAGGGGAAACTACCACAAAAAGAATCCTATACAGACACGGGGAGAACATGCAAACTCCAGAAAGGTCCCGTCCAGGTAGGAATCAAACAAACATAAAAATGTTTGCTTTCTTGTAAGAGTATGTGCATGTACATGTAGGGTATGTTATTATTACTTAATAGTTGAATTTGAACAATCTTGGCCCCAGAGTGGTTGGACTGTCCCCCTCCTGTTGCTTATTGTGCCTTTTTTTTTTCCAACTGTAAAATGATAGGCTTATTGCTCTTCACTGCTACCATTCTTTGATTGCCTACAGTTCCTACTGTGAGAAATAAATTATAAGCATTAATTTTTTCTACACATGCCAACAAAAAGAAAAATATATTGTTCATGACTAACTTATATATAGGCCTATATTAAAAAAAAAACTCACTTACCATTTTGCATCAAGAGAGCTCTGAATAGACATGCAAGTTATAAGATTTATGCCACACCTGCAAACAAAAGGACCTTTTAAATAATCTTTAAAAGCAATCTTTTCTCGTCAACCCACCTAACTCTAACCTCTGCTTGAAAATAAAGAGCGTAAATTATCATTGCAGTCCCTTGATGTCTGAAATCAGCGCTGAGTGAAGGTGTCTCTAATCCCGCCTGAAAAAAAACTCAAAGGCTCGGTCCAATCATTAGCCTGCTAGCTGGATTAATTCTGATGCTGAGTATTACGGCGTCGAAGCCTTGACGAGAGTGAGAGGAGACTTCCGATAATGAGGCGCCCATCTAAGCGCACCTGTTCTGTGGGCATTACGCGGACAGGAGCGAAGAGAGAGGGGTAACCGCCTCGGCGCTCTCGTCTCCCGTGAGCATGTCATTGGAGATTCATTGGCCATGTGTCTGTCTCTGCCTCCTTAATGGACACAGTTGCCAATTAGGGGAGACCAAGGCTAATCAAAAAAGAGCCAGAACTGTACCATAATTCGGCTTCTAATGCTCCTTCCTCTTCAGTTAATGAAAAGCAGCGATCCCCCAAAGGCATGCCGGCAAAGCAGGCTTTTGTGAGAAGAAAAGAGTTTTTTTTTTGTCCGTGTTCTTCCACAATAATGGTCTCCTACCTCCTACAGGCAAGGCATAATAGCTTTTTGTGGACAAGCAGTCAGGAGTTTAGGTGATTCTTTAAAAAAATGTTACTCATTATATGTCTGTTGTTGATAAAGTGTTAAAAGACATTTCAGAAAATACTTGAGTCTGAGCCTTTCAGTCATGAATGGCGCTTTTGAAGTGTGTACTCTGGAGGCTGCCACTCATCTTATATAGCTACATCATAAAAAAAAGGTTAAATGCTTTGTAAACAAAGAACTGCAAAAGATAATTTCACTTGTTATTTCATAATAGCAGTATTTATTCATATATTCAAAGTTCAGAAATGGACGAAATGGATGACCGTTTTCATCTCAAGTGAGTTTGATTCCTGTGTTTGATGAGGCCTTGTGGAGCAGGCTTTGTGTGTGTGAGCTGGTTTCCCTAACCTCTGGAAATCTTCCCTGAAAAAAGAGATTCTAAAATCTCACTTAATAATACTAATGGCTTACACTTGTGTTACAAGCCTGTATTACCAAGTTTCTCAAAGCGCTACACTGTAGTCATTATTCATTCACTTCATACTTAGTGGTGGTAGGCTACTATTGCAGCCTTTGGGGTAGACTGACGCTTGGACTTTTGGCTATTAGCCTGGCATAAAGGGCAAATAAAATGGTGGTGCAGCGGTTATCTGCAAGAAGGTCCCGGATTCTAGCCCTGGACAGGACCTTTCTGCGTAGAGTGTGTAGAGTTTTCATGTCAGCGTAGATTTCCTCCAGGTGCTCCAGTTTCCAATACCATTAAAAACATATACAATAGGCCAGGATGATTGATGTGTGTGCGAGAATGAATGGTGGTGGTCAAAGGGATTGTCGATGCAGGTGTGTGCAGTCAATATTCTGTCAGTCTACCCCAGAGGAAACCGTGGCAACATACGTGACTTACCACCACCATCTGTGAATGAACAAACCCACTGTGCTTTAGCTACTGTGCCCTGTGTGGAACTGAATGAATGGGGGATTTGTATTCACCTTATTCCGCCCCGCCCACTTTTGCCACTTTTTGCGTTGTCTTGGCCACTCGTTGTCCAGACACTTCCGGTCGAGCGCGAAGCCCGTTCATTTAAACGGAGAACGAGGGAAAACATTCTCCGCTCAAATCTGATGTTTAGGCGATTGATTTGTGTAAAATGTCCAATGTTCATTTGCACCAACATGTCGACACTGCAGCGTTTCTCTGCACAGCCTAAAAACGGGTTTGTTTTCGTGTAGTAACTGATTTTATGTGGACTTCTCCAGTCCCATGTTAACACATAGGAGAAAAGGGGCGGGCACAATTACTGGCGGCGCCCACGCGAGCCTCCGGAATAAGGTGAATAGCAGGGCCTGTAAGTTAATTAAACACAAAACATAAAAAGTTTAATTATTTTCCTGCACTTGACTTGATTACAGCGGGAACGAGATGTTTACATCCACTTAATTAAAAAAAAAAAGTTTTATATTACTTTTTATGAAACCAAAAGTTTACATTTCATTAATATTTGGTAGAATTGCCTTCAAACTGTATCACTTGGGTCAAACTTTTGGATTTCCTTCCACAAGCTTCTCACGATAGTTGGCAGGAATTTTGGTCCTATCGTCCAAACAGAACTGGTGTAACTGAGACACATTTGGAGGCCACCTTGCGTGCCTATGCCTTTTCAGCTTTGCCCACACATTTTCAACTGGATTGAGATCAGGACTTCAAAACATTGACTTTGTTATCCTTAAGCCAGTTTGGCAGTTTGCTTTGAGAATTGTCCGTTTGGAGGACCCATGTGCGCCCAAGCTTTAACCTCCTGGCTGATGCTTTGAGATGTTGCTTCAATATTTCCACATAGTGTTTCTTCATGATATCATCTATTTTGTGAGGTGCACCCAGTCCCTCCCGCTGCAAAACAACCCCACAGCATGATGATGCCACCCCCGTATTTCAAAGCTGGGATGGTGTTCTCAGGCTTGCAAGATTCCCTCTTTTTCATCCAAAACAAATGGTCATTATGGCCCAAATTGTTTTCCCATCAGACCACAAGATATGTCTCCAAAAATGATCCTTTTTCATTTGCAAACTCCAATCTGGCTTTTTTTTTTCTTTTGAAGTAAGAGCTTCTTCAGAGTACTTGCTTCACTCTGGATAATGACAAACTCTTATTAGGTTCAGCAGCATCTTCACCAGGTACTTTTGCATTTGTTCTTGGGTTGATATTTTTTCTGATCTGTATGATGACTGGTCATGTCCATAATTTTTAAGCTTGCATATAATGTTTGTACCAATGAACATGGCACCTTCAGGCGTCTTGAAATTGCACCCAAGGATGAATCAGACTTGTGCTTCCAAGGACATGAAATCGTCATCTGGGCTTTCCCAAACTGTTTAAAGGTATAGTAATCTTGTATGTAAACTTCTGACGTTGTAAAAGTAACACAAAAATAAATACATAATGATGTATCTCATTCTTCTGGCATTTGATCAATAGAAATCATTTCTTTAAATTCTAATTCAACCAAAACAGTAAAAGCAAATCTGGTTTCATATCAGACAGTGAGGGAAAAAAAATGCAAATGTATATGTACATCTGGTTCCCACTGCATATTCCTGCACTGAAAGCAGCAGCAGATTGTCCATGGCCTCTATGACCTGGTGGGAGAAGTTCCAAGCTACATTCCTTAACCAAGGTTTTTTTTTTTTTTTATATATATAATCTAATGCATATTTTAAATGTTATGTTATGGACATTTATGCCCTTTTCAAACCAAAGAGCCACTTATGTGCAATACAAACACAATAGCCCTGCTGCAAATGCCTTTTGGTAACGACCAAACATAAGATTGTTTTTTATTTTACTGTTCACTCCTTTTTTTTCACCTTCACACTTTGTATAGGACATTCCTTAAGTAAAGCCACACCACAGGCGAGACAAGGGGATGAGATTGCCGTTTAAAGCCTTGTCTTGAGGTCTGCTCTCAGTGATTTGTGTTGGACTGAAGGCGGACAGTTAAACGGTCAAAAGTGCAGTGTGCAAAAGTGTTTGATAAGCATAAATGTCTTAATGTCTTATGCGATAGATAATGGAACACAGAGAAATTACACTTTTGCTTTTGGGGAGTACATTCTGTCACTAAATGAATGTAAATGAATCATTCTAATCTGGGCTAAAGAGGGATCTTATCGCTGCCCACTGAGAAGCTTATCAATATCCAGCTTCAAAAGGAGGGCCTAGCAGCATGGGCCTGAGAAACTGCTTCAAATACATGCACTCGCACCAAGGGACGGCACTCGTACTGAAGCAACCAGCCTAATTATCCTGTAGGCTGTAATGAAACTAACTGACATCGATTCGAAATAGATTTTTACCCCACTATGATTTCTTTGCAACTGCCTGCCTGAATTCTGCTTTAGTCTTGCTGATGAATAAGTTTCTGTCACTAAAGCTGAAACAGTTGGAGGAGATCTGAGAACGGCTTAATTAACAATAGCGCGCAGAAACATACTGTCCGTGAGACTCCGTTATGCTCCTTTTTGTTCTGGAAACTTCAGCCAAAAACAGCCTCTGTCCAATGTTCGGTATATTCAGAAATGGAAAGCTGTGAAGACGTTTTAACACAATTTAGTGTTTGAAGGCCAAACGGAAGGAGCTCTTAAGTGAGTTATCCTTTGACATCCTCAGACACTTCACCGGATGAAATGTGCGCTGAAGTTACATCCACAAAAGGTGATGATAATATTGGTGTCACCTTGAACAACACGCACGGGACAACGGCATGGAATTTACATTTTCAACATAGTCGCGTCACAAGCAAAATACATTTTTGTGATAGTCGCAAAACAGATTGTCAGCGGACATGAGTTCTGTACTGGGAAGTTTTAGTGCTGCAGATGAGAGAGAGAGAGCGAGAGAGAGAGAGAGAGATCCCTGTTCAGAATCATCATGGCCCCGTAATGATTCTGAATTTGCCTGGCCTGCCAAACTACATGCTTTCCATAGATATTTCAAAGACATATAGTCTGAGAGCAAGCATTATCTCAGCGATTTCCCGGTGGGCGTGATTGGCAGACGGCATCAACCAATAGAGCAACGCTACGTCATAGTCACAAGCAGCAGGAAGCCCTGTTTCTTGCCCCGGTTTTAGGAATTTAATATTTTCCAAATGATTTAAAACAGACAAAAGAGAAGAAGAAAACAGTGTATTGGTCGCCGCGCCGCCATCTTTATTGTTTTGGAAGAGTGCGCGGTGGTGACCGGTGACGGCTCCCGTCTCTTGATGCGTGACTGGACCGATGTGGGTAAAATCGTGAAATGATTTTGAACAGAAAGGAGGAGTGTCTGGAAGGCCAGGTAAATTCTGAATAGGGATCTCGCAAATACCAGGGAAGGTTTTGATACTGATTCTCACTATAAAATGCAGGCTATTGATTGAGTTGAGAGTTGTTAGAATAAATATAGGTGATACCTTTAACAAGGTAAACCCCTCCTATTGGACTGGTTTATAATGAGCCTTCTGCTAGAAGATCCTTAGTAGTTAATGAAGCTATCCACAAAGGACGGCTTAAGAAATATAGTGTATTATAGAAAACTCTTGTCTTGTACTACTGAGATATTTAACAACCCGGAATAAAGATTTAGTTTCTATTTGACATATCTGGTTAAATAAAGATTAAAGGAGGAATGATGAAAAGAAAAAAATAAATAAATAAGAGATAGACAGAGACTGCAGTGGGTTGAATAAGGGAGAACATCTGAGGTGAAAAACAAAGTAAATAGTTTGGTCGTAATATTTTACATCTTCTGTGTAGTGAATGTTTTACATGTGAACCGTAATAGTTTACATTCAGCCTAAGGTGGACAAAAAAAGATAGTATAACATCCTACATATTAAAATACTTTCTCTATCCTATTCCCATATACAAGACAGACAATTTAAAATAATCCTGAAAAACCTGAGTTTAAACCAAATATTGTTGCTTTCCGCCCCTCATTAACCTTTGACATATGCACTTAAAGGAACAGACCACCATTTACCTGAGCTTAGACGAGTTGATACGTTCCTGTCTGGTATAAATAAGCATTAGTGATTAATAGTCCATGTCATGCTTGTAAAGGTAGCGTATTATTATACTATTATGTATTACTATAATAACGTATACCCCGTTCCTAACCCTAAACCTTAATCTTAATCTCAATCCTAACCCTTATTAAAAAGATTACTAATGTTAAAGTAATACCTTTTTTCCCCTAGTGATACATGGAGGTAAAGCAATGACAATTCCAGAGCAATTGCACTTTTCAAAGCCACCAGAGAGAAGCCTGGGATGATTCCATTGAGCTTGGATTGCACAGATGAAGCCAACACATCTAATTGCTGCATCTTGGGAGCACGATGGCCTTGTGCTCAGCCACTCTGCCGTCCACTTCAGAGGGCAGCGAGTGGACAAATGTAATGTTTCCAAACGGGTCCCTGTGGGAAAGGCACTGCAGCCCATGTTTCTCTGGCTCACTGCACAAAACTCACTGCAGTCAAAGTGGGATCACTGCTCTATCGTTCGCCAACACTGGCTTTGATTTGTTTGACTGTCAGCTGATTTGTTAGTGATTCTGTCAGCAAGGCTAAGAGAGGGAAAAGTAATTAAAAAAAAAATTAGAATTATGCATTTTCAACCAGCTACTTGCTCCAGCAATGTCCTATGAGCCCAGACCTATTCACCACAACTGCCGTTAAATCAGCACTGTCACTAAAAAAGATGTTAATTCGGTTCATGAACAAGCTTAATATAGAGACTGCAGTTACAATCACGACCTGAGGTGCAGTAGCGAGTATACAAACGTCAACTTCCATCTAGACCCTTTAAAACTAAACAATATACAAAATCCCCATGGAAAAAGTCTTTGTAACTACTCAACCCAGTCGCACCCAAATGCGTACCTATTACACGATAATAGATTTGAGAAAGACATACCTATGTGACAAACATACACCAAAGGATCCACGTTTAAACCAATGTAATTCGAAGCCAGAGCTCTTCAGGCCAACTCGGAATAGTTCGAGATCTCACGAAGGTTTCCGCACACAATTTTCCCACAAAACTGGCTTAAAATGAAGGGTTTTCCTTACTTTTGCTGTCTGGTTAAGACGATTACTCCAGTAATCGGAGTCCCAGATGTGCAGCCTCCGTGCTGCGGTAAACTGACCCAGTCCCCGCGCCGTTCCTTTAGCCGAGGAAGGTGCGTCCTGTCCGGTGTTTTGCCGCTGTCACCGATTTGAGGATAGAAAAGTAGCATACGTAGAACATACGTCAAGTAGCCAATGACGTATGTTCATAGTGGTGACCTGTGACCTCAGAGAAGGATGCGCTCCTGTAAACCATACCATTTATCATTAGGAAAGATTAATATTGGTCGCATTTTTTTCTTTTTTTAATATTTGTTTTATCATTGCAATCTTGCTACTAAAACAAAGAATCACTGTTTTTGTCTTTCAGTTTGTGCATGAGCAATGAAAAATATATAATATAATATATAAATAAAATAAATAATAATGTACTTTCATTCGAATACATAATTGACTTTGTGTTATTGCCTGCAATGTAAGAGCTTTCAAAAGTAACCTTGCAGAGAAAAAAATAAATACAATATTTGTGTTGTAGCTGTTGTCATAACGATAAACAAATGTCTAACTGTTGTTGGAAATATCAGATAAACCTTCTTTTATCGTCTCAAATGTCATTCCTCTTGTTCTTGCACCTTCAGCCACAACAGAACCACATTTTTTAGTTGTAGTTTTGCACTTTTAATCACTAGTTTCAGTTTAATCTTACTTCTCTTGATCTTTACCTTCTCCAGCTGATGTCACTGGTGATGTAAGCAGCGAAAGGGTCTAAAGTTAAAAATGTTCCTATTCACCTGCAGTGTTTCACCTTAAATGCTATTAGGTTGAGTTTACCTCACTCATATTAATTCGCTCCAGTTTTTTTGTTTTTTTGTTTTTTGCTCCGCACATTGGGGCCTTACTTTCTCACTCATACAAAAGAAGAAACACGCTTAACATAAAACAAGAGTAATTGTTTTATGTTTTAGCAGGAGTTTTAGCAGGAGTTCTGCTTCCTGCTTTGTGAGGGTGCAGACGCGTCTCTGCTTGCTTATGCTGCTTGCCTCTTTATTCGCTTTTTTAATCATTCTTTTTTGGCACACGTCACACGGATATGATTTTATTCTCTTCCTCTAAGTGAGCCAAGACTTTTTAAATCATTTTTTAATCATTTTATGCCTTTTATTTTTTACAACTCATCTGGACCAGCGACGACAGTCTTATCAACATGGCTGCGGGAGTAACGCAAACATCTTCTTGTGAAAGCTGTCGGATTTATCAACAAGAAATTCTTTTACTGCGGGACAAAATTCTTGCCTTTGAGATGGATAAAGGACTTAATGACACGCTCCCTATGGAACACGGTAAGAAGACTGGAAAAACTGATACTTGCAACCTAAAGCTAGACGATACCGTAACGTTCCCGAAACTATACAAACAACTTGGTGCTCGGCCAAAGCAAAGACAACATACTAGCAAAAATGAACCTGGAATAAAGTTAACAAACAGATTTTCACCTCTCTCAAAAGATGAGTGTAACAAACGGAGAAAATCAGAGAGAGACAGAGAAAAAGAAGTCAAAACAAAGCTCGAGAGGAAAAGTGTGGCAAGTGTCAAGGCCAGAGATATCCTGGTGCTTGGAGACGGAGCCATATCTAATATAAACAATGACAGGATTACTACAAGCAGTTATCCCAGCGCCACAGTTTCTGACATCATAGATGTTCTAAACAAGGAAATCACAAATAACCCTGGGATTGATAAACTTATCATACATGTTGGTGCTGTGGACATAAGAGACGAAGAGTCTGAAGCCCTGAAAGAAAAGTTCAATAAACTTTTTGAGAGACTTGATTGTCTGGATAAAGAGGCAATACAAATGTTCATCAGTGGACCCATCCCAAACATCGATGGGAGAATAAACAAATTCTCCCGGCTATTTCAGTTGAATACATGGCTGTCCAACGTCTGTGAGCCGAGAGGACTGTATTTCATAGAGAACTTTAATCTGTTCTGGCAACGTGATGACCTGTTTAGAGGAAATGGGCCTCACTTGAGCAGAGGTGGAGTGAGACGACTGACGGAAAATCTCCTCCACGCTCTGCAAAATCAGAGGAGGCCTGAGCTACAAGGGAGAGCCGAGAGGAGCATGAGAAGAGCTCCTGGCTCAGCAGCAAAGGCCTCAACTGCACCACCAATAAATGATACAGTCGCAGCTGCGTCATCTGCACCTGCAGTAAAGGACTCAGCTGCAGTAATGGTTTCAGCCATAGCAGCACCACCTGCACCTATGGAATCAGCCACATTTAAGGATTCAGCCACAGCAGCACCATCTGCACCTATAGACTCAGCAGCAGTTAAGGATTTAGCTGCACCAGCACCACCCGCATCTCCAGAAAGCGTTTCAACAATAGCAGCATCACCACCTGCATCTCCGGGGAAAAGCTCAGCTTCAGCACCACCTGCACCTATATCAAACAATTCAGCCGAAGGAGCACTTTCTCTTACTCCACCACAGGCCTTGAGCCCGACTACTACATCTACACCCTCCAGAGACTTTTCTGAATTGTTCCCATCCCCAGAGTCACCTATGGGATTTTCCAACCATCTTGAAAACTTGATCAAACATGGGACTAAAATGACTCCCCTCACTCCAATTGCGTCAAGACCAAGGCTTCCATCCCCAAAGAAGCATCATGCCCCTCTCCCACCTCCGCCTTTTTCACAAACCAAGGTCTCCCCAGCTCGGCCCCCACCACCGGCGCCCACAGCTGTTATCTCCAACAGCTTCACTGCTGCTGTCTAGGACATTAGGGGCCTCTGCGTTGCTACCATACATAGCAAACTCAAAACCAACCAGAGGTCCATAGAGGGTGTGTGTTCTTACAAGACAATTAATACTGTCAAACAACATAGATTAGATAAGAGAGGGACAGTCAGACCGTCCAATCAAAGAAATCTAATCCATGTCCCCTGCAAAAAGATTCCACCCACTCAAACACAGATAAATCTCAAACATGCTGTACTCAATGTCAGATCGCTAAAAAACAAGTCCTTTTTAATAAATAGTTTTATTTCCTCTCATAATCTAGATTTTATGTTTTTAACTGAAACATGGCTAGACAAAAACACTGGTAATGCAGTTTTGATTGAGTGTAGTCCATCTCACTTCAATTTTGTGTCTGAAACACGCCAAAACCAGAGGGGTGGGGGTGTTTGTGCCATATTCAAGGACAATTTACTCCTGCAAAAATTGTCATTTGGGGTTTTTCCATCGTTTGAGTATGTGTCATTCAAAATTGAGATAAAACAATCTTCCATACTTTATATGACTATTTACAAACCACCACAGAACTGTTTTATTGAAGATTTTACTCAATTACTGTCATTTATATGCATTGATTTCGATTGTTTAGTAATTTCAGGTGATTTTAATGTGCATGTGGATGTGACCAACGACAGGCATGCAAAAGAACTCAGTGCTGTCCTTGAAATGTTTGGTTTAACTCAGCACGTGAGTGAGGCGACTCACAACAAAGGCCACACTCTAGATCTAGTTATTACAAAAGGTGTTAATATATCAAATGTGAATGTTGTTAATGTTGCATTATCTGATCATTTTTGTGTCTTCTTTGACCTGTGTGTTACACCTAAACCAGTGGTCGGGCCTGGAGTTATTCAAAGAAGACACATAAATGATAAAACGAAGACACAGTTTATGGAGATGATCAGATTTGAAAATGCCCCATGTTCTAATGTTGATAATCTGTTGGACTCTTACACATCAAGGGTCTTAAATGTTTTGGATACTATTGCTCCTGTCAAGGTTAAAATGGTTAACAATAGGCAAAAGGCACCTTGGAGAAGTGAAGTTTCGGTCAGGGCACAGAAAAGGGAGTGCCGAAAAGCCGAACGGAAATGGCGCAAGTCAAAGCTCCAGGTTCATTTTGAGGTTTACAAAGAAGTACTTTGTGTGTTCAACCAGATTTTGCGTGGAGCAAGGGAGAAGTACTTCTCTAAAATCATTGCAAACTGCAGAAACAATTCTCGTGTTCTGTTTTCCACAGTAAACAGATTAACTAACCCTCCAGTTTCACTGCCCCTAGAACTAATCTCGACATCTAAGTGTAATGAGTTTGCAATATTTTTCTATGACAAAGTCCAAAGCATTAAAAATGCCATAAATTCCACAACACAAAAAGAAACTCTGCCACCAGATAAACACCTTGAGCTGACACATTTCACACCTGTTACTGACAAAACAATCGAAGAGGTTATCTCTGGTCTGAGTTCATGTACATGCTGCCTTGATGAATTACCCACTAGATTTCTGAAGTCTGTGCTGACCAGCTTGTTACCACAACTTGCTCAGTTAGTTAACATCTCACTCCAGACTGGAGCATTTCCAAAGGCCTTGAAAACAGCAGTCATTAAGCCTCTTCTAAAAAAGAGCAGCCTTGATGCCAAGGTAATGAACAACTACCGGCCCATATCAAACCTGCCATTCTTAGGAAAAGTCCTAGAGAAAGTAGTATATCAGCAGCTCACTTACTTTCTCCTGTCTAACAATGTGTTTGATACTTTCCAGTCAGGCTTTAGGCCCCACCACAGCACTGAGACAGCTCTGATCAAGGTGACAAATGATATCCGCATGAACACCAACGCAGGTAAGGTCTCAGTTTTAGTTCTGCTGGACCTGAGCGCTGCCTTTGACACAGTGGACCACGGGATCTTACTTCACAGGCTAGAAAACTGGGTGGGAATCTCTGGTACTGCTCTAAACTGGTTTAAGTCCTATCTCGAGGACAGGACGTACTTTGTTGAAATTGGCAACTGTGTCTCAGACAAAATTGCCATGACCTGTGGAGTCCCCCAGGGGTCAATCTTGGGACCCCTCTTATTCAACTTGTACATGCTTCCATTGGGTCAGCTAATAAACAGCAACAATGTGTCGTACCACAACTATGCAGATGACACTCAAATCTACGTGTCACTGACGGCTGGTGAACATGGGCCTGTAGATACACTCTGTCACTGCATCCAACAGATCAGTCTGTGGATGCAAAACAACTTTCTCCAACTAAACTCAGACAAAACTGAGATCATTGTTTTTGGCCCACAGGCACAAAGACAAAGTGTTGTCAGTCACCTTGAGTCTCTCTCTCTAAAACCAAAAAATCAGGTTAGAAATCTAGGAGTAATCATGGACTCAGACCTGAACTTAAACAGCCACATCAAAGCAATAACATCAGCAGCTTTTTACCATCTGAAAAACATTGCTAAGATCAGAGGAATAGTGTCAAAACCAGACTTAGAGAGACTTATCCATGCATTTGTCTCCAGCAGGTTAGACTACTGTAACGGCCTACTCACTGGCCTCTCTAAACGAGCTATCAGACAGCTACAGTACATCCAGAACACTGCTGCTCGAGTCCTGACAAGAACCAGGAAATATGACCATATTAGTCCAGTGCTCCGGTCTCTGCACTGGCTTCCTGTCACTCAGAGAATAGACTTTAAAACAGCTCTGCTCGTGTACAAGTCTTTTCATGGTTTAGCACCAAAGTACATCTCTGACATGTTAGAGCCGTATGAACCATCTCGGGCCCTGAGAACTTCAGGGAGGGGCCTCCTGGTGGTTCCCAGAGTCAATAATAAACACGGTGAGGCTGCGTTTCAGTTTCATGCAGCTAAAATCTGGAACAGTCTTCACGAGGATGTGAGACAGGCCTCAACTCTGACAATGTTCAAATCCAGGCTGAAAACAGTTCTTTTTACCAATGCATATGACTGAAAGTATTTTATCTGCACTCTCGCCTTTTACTGTAATTGATTAATTTTATGTTGATGTTTTTATTGATTCTATTTGTTTTCAACTGTGAAGCACTTTGAATTGCCTTGTGTATGAATTGTGCTCTACAAATAAACTTGCCTTGCCTTGCATGGCCGAATAGATACAAAGGCAGTGTTTCTACAGACCGGCACCAAGCACAATTGAATCGCCCATTTTGTTTTATCACTATCATACATTCCCTAACTGCAGTGTACCCCGCATTTTCAAATCAATGTTTCATCTTGGAAGATTTACATCAGACAAAATGCTATTCTGGTGTCTTAAACAGACTTTTAAAAAATATGTCAGTGTCGTAATGCGGCACTGGTTCCAATTATACTTTGCTCTGGGCCAAAATGGGCGTCACTGGAGCTGTATTCTCAGCATGAGCGCAGAAAACAAAGACAGGGAGATGTCCTGATAATTATGGGGCCGGCCGCAGAGCACCTCTTATCAAAGCCAGCAGTCGCAGATTGTCTCGGAGGGCACAAGGGGGGAGACAGCGCTCACTCTGCTGCTCACGCCAGGGTCAGTTTGAACCGCAGAACGCTCTTAAAATACAGTGGGTGCTTTTATTTATTATGTGCAGCACTGCGGATGGGGATTCGGTTGCAGATGAGGTCAATCACTGTGACATGCCTCCGCGGCACTCTCGGTGAAATACACGGGGCCTGCTCAACAGCGCCGTCAGTCAGAACGGTGCTGATTTAAGTGAGATGTCAGTTCGTCTGCTTGGCATTCATGCACTCCCTCCTGCACCTCCTCTGTTATCATTTGTTAAACATCAGAACATCTTGCAGCACCAGATATTTCAGCTAAACACAACACGTCACATCAGCTATAACATAAAACCACATGCCTGTCTGCATACCTGCCTGCCAACCGACCAGCCACCAACTTACAAGAAAAAAGCTGTTGTGCACCTTCTTCTTTTCGGTCCAAAGTTGAATTGTGACAGGTGCGTCGGCTCTCGCTTAAGGGACAACAGTGAGTCTGCTCTTTGGGGCCAATAGTGCGGAAATAAACACGGAAGTAACGGAAGCACAGTATTTTTCTGGCGGTATGCGCCAATGAACACAGACCATTGAAATCAATAGATCGCCATATTGCATAACAGGAGATTGTCCGCAGAGGATGGGTTGCCAGGTCTGTGCAGCCAAATCAGCCAAAACATGTCTGAAAAACCTCCCATAATGTGCGAACATATGGTGCGGCTGGAATTTTCAGTGCTTGCAGAGTTTACAGAGCCCATGTGCTTCTGCGATGATGAGAAACCACCACTTTTTCCCTTTCTCACTGAAAAAGCAGCTTGGATTTGAGATTTTTTCATTTCAAATAGTGATTTTTATCAAGGAATAAGCTAAAAATAGCCTATTTTACATTTAAAACTGCATAGAAAAAAAAAAAACATGGGAAGATTTTAAAAGCGGCCCGATTCTGCAGACCTGGCAACCCTGAGATCAGCAGCGCCACAATGTCTTTGCATTGTAGACATAGTCATGTGCTGGATGGCTTATAGCAACATATCATGTGCTCACTGTGGCCTTGTCTTTGTGAGAAATTACTTGACATTCTTATTGAAGAAGAATAACCCCTTAAGATGAACCATCTCGTTTTCGAGGGGGTCCTCGTTTGCAGGTACAGAAACTGACCTTACTGCGGCAGCAAAATAAAGCAGAAACACATACACAAAAAAAGAAAAAAAAAAAAAAAACAGCAACTTAGTTTACAATAGTGGTGTATAAATATATAACTCAAACAAACACAAGACATTTGCTCATACAGGACTCTCCGAAGGTCGTTCACTCATCCCACAACAGAATAGACACATATAATGTACCTATACACACATCTAGACACCAGTAAACACATATACACACATAGATGCAGAGGTTTAATGCACCATGCTCAATATAGGCTTCATTTCATCTCATTTAAGGGATTGACCTGTGCCCTCAAACCAGCACAGAGGTATCAAAAATAATAATAATAAAAAAGTGAGGGCCTTTTTAAACAACGGAAAGGAAGTCAGAGATCGAATTGAAATTGGTTATTCCATTCATACGTTGCTTTATGTTGAAAAGCATGTCTTCCTATTTATTTATTATTACAATTACATACAAATGCTGCAGTCAGCCAGTTGTCCTTTATTTTCATCTTGAGCAGTGATATTGTTTAATGACATAGTACAGTATAATTCCACCTCGGGCCTCTGGCGTTAACCACATACTGTAAGTGACGTCATTGCATATATCAAACTCAAAACCAAACCAAATATACCAGTGATACCAAATGTGCTTCTAATGATCAGCCACACTGACAATGTTTGCAGTGGGGTATCTAAATAAAGCATTTGGAATAAAACATCATGTTTGGCAACCAGAAGGCAAACACACCGTGGAGACAAGCAGATGATGCCCTGCTCCCGACAAATAGTCAGGTGTGCAGAGAGGCGAGCCTTCTTTCAGTAAAGATGCATGTTAGAGGTGTTTTTTATCAGCTCAAAACACCAGTGTTTAAATTCATTCTTATGTTTTCCATTTGTTGATCCTAATATGCAGCAGCAATACAGTAGATGCATGAGTCTAACATCTTACTATGCTACGCAGCTTGACTTAAAGGAATAGGCCACCGTTTTTACATACTAAAATATGTTCTTACCTCACTTTAGTCGAGTTAATATATCCCCGTCTGGTCTTTGTCCGTGCGCTCTGTCACGCAAACGGAGCACATACGCAGCCTCTCCCACATGTCACATAGCTCCGAAAAAGCTCACGATAGAAGCTACCAAGCTCTTCCACGTGCAGTAACTCCTAAAGACTTCCCCCGCTCACTTCCGCCAATAACCTTTAGGAGTTACTGCGCGGACGTTTTACTCCTCGTATCATTACGCCTCACAATATAGTCCCCCTCTTTATTTGCTTATAAAATCGACATGTTACATTTCTGTGTAAATATACTTCGCATGAAAACACTTCACGTAACTTTATTTAAATAGGGAACACGTGGAAGAGCTTGGTAGCTTCTATCGTGAGCTTTTTCGGAGCTATGTGATATGTGGGAGAGGCTGCGTATGTGCTCCGTTTGCCTGGCAGAGCGCACGGACAAAGACCAGACGGGGATATATTAACACGTCTAAAGTGAGGTAAGAACATATCTTAGTATGTAAAAACGGTGGCCTATTCCTTTAAGCTTCTCTGCTGCTTCAGGACACATAGATCTGTTTTCACTCCAAACATTCATTATTGTTTATTGCTTCATAACTGTATCTTTCTTAGACCACTGCAGACTTGGTACCCCACACAACAGCTCCAGTTTTGCTGGATCTTTGTTGCTGTTGGGACTTATGAACGGTGCCCCGTTTGCTCTCCAAATTCTGTAATGATTTGTTTCATCACCGAAGAGTGAAATATATAAACGGACAAAGTAACAATAAACAATTAACAGTGAGGTCCTTCAGATAGTGCTACCAGTTTTGGCTTAAACCACCTGCGTCCTGCCAGAGCAGCAAAAAAAAAAAAAAATAGAAAAAAAGCTGGTGTTGTCCAAGGCCCCGCTGCTGTCATTTGCGTAGTGCTCCTGAATAATGTTAATTTCACAAAGCAGCTCGTCCCTGTTAAGCCTCTTGGACCCAGCAGGAGCTCATCCCGCCAATGGACAGATGCACACGGCTTTGTTCATGCGCTGTTCTCTGTATTTCATAATGTGGCCCTGGATTTTCCTTTGAGCTTCAAACGTTAAAAAATGACATTTTTTGATCAAGGCATAAGGTCACAGTTTTGGCAAGTGATAATAGACGTTTGGAATAGATTCGACCAATCTGCTTTTTCTAGTCATATTAAAACAGTACATGTGCAACTGGAAATGTACGCATAGCTTTGAATTCATCCAAAATGCATCCAAAAGTCATGTGTAATGTGAGGACAATATTGAGGGAACATTTAAAATGAGAAAGTTGTATGCTCTCTTCTTTCATGTTCATTAGTTTGCTGATGCAGTGTCTGTACAGAAGTACATTGCCGTATGTCCTTTGAAACACATAAGATTAACGAGACTGTCCTCCAAGTGGTCGTTTGTCTTTTCCCTGAATTACGACCATATAAGACGTCTACTAAAACAGCGCCCCCAAGCTCCCATTGAGGGTATGTACATTACATTTAACCCAATTCAGAAACCACTTTATTTTACGTAGTGTGTCTGACCAACTTTGACGACAATTCCAAAAGTGAAACGCAAAGAAATTAATCACAAACTTGCAAAACTAGCAGCAATTGTAATATATGTTCGGGCAAATAGCAGTCCCAGGTCTTCAGCCCCGCCACACCTGTGGAGGAACTGAACGTCCAGCGGTGCCAAAGGCTCTCCAAGCGTGCACTGCGCCATTGTGCATCACATCCCCAACCGCAGCAGCAGCCACAATTTACTGCTCTCATGTTATGTTATACTACATGGGTAAGCTATAGGTTATCGCCATTTTACTCACAACAACAGCGATACCAAAGCACTACTCACCATTGATGTCTTTGTGAGTCCTTCTTCTCCTCCATATGCGTCACTGCCAACTCCATAGCACTCCTGTCCACTTCCATCGCTGTCCTCAAACGTCCTCGTGTTGTCAGACTCCGTGTCCAGTGCGTATGATGCGGGTAAACTCCTCTCGTCATCCCGGCAAAGTCGGGCCTCGGCTCCGCTGCTGTTCTCCACAAAGTCCTGCGTCTCTTTGCGTCTTGAGAAGGTGGCGCCAAATGTCCTGATGAAACTGATGTCGTTCATTTCTCCGCAGTTTCGTCATTTAAGGATAAAGCAACATTACAGCTGTGTTTAGCTCGCGGGTTTTTGAACTAGGTTTGACGGAAACTCGCTCTGTCCAATGAAAACACGTGAATCAGATCGAGGGCGTTTGGGTGAGCCTGCCTGCGCCTCTGATTGGCTGAAGGGTCAGCTACGTCATAATGTCATATCCAGTAGTGTTTCTTATCATCATTATATCATAAATGAACTGAAATAAACTGCTGTTAAGCATTTCCTCTGATGCCTGTGATTTATAAGGACAATATTACACATTTTATTATTTTCTATTCAAAATAAATAAATAAATGTCTTGGTCATAATTTTCATTCTACCCATATGTGTTTCTATGCATGACATAATGGGCTAAACACATGAGTGCAGATTAAAGGTTAAGATAAATTATGTGTCATTACAAAATGTGGCGACCCATCAGGAGCAGTGGGCAGGAGCGTGTAGCATCTGGGGACCATCTCCAGATGTGGAGCCAGGCTGATGGTCAGAATCACCTGCTGGAGGATTCAGCAAGAGGACATGTTTTTTATTTTAAACAAATGTAATAGAGACACTGCAGCACTTCGTGTTCAGTGTGAATGTTTTGTCATGTCTGATT